>NC_089652.1:32122500-32295000 GCF_037042795.1 Molothrus aeneus | reverse complement strand
CCAAACTGTTAACACAGAACTGCCTTCATAAACATGGCAATTTTATGTCCAGTCACTGAAACAACACTGAGGTTCCTGAAACAATCAGGACTGCATGAATGTGCACTGACAGATTTCCATCTCTGCCTTGGTTCTGAAAAGCATTTAAAAGCAGGATTCTGTCCTCCACTTGCAAAAGGTATGTGGACACCCCAGCCAACAGCCTGAAGTTTGTCTTCTGAAGTTCTCCCCACTCCTACATCTTTCTTTCACTGAAGATACAGCACATGAAGTCAGTGAGACTTAATTTCAGCTGAATGCTCTCACTACATAGTATGCTCCATCCTTACATGAATAACCCTTGAATTTCAAAGTGAGACAGGAGCATGACTTACCATCTAGTAGTTCTAGAGTAACTGAGGGATCTACATATTCCCACCAGTGTTTTCCATCAGTTGATACTGGAATCTCCCAGTTGGACCACTTGCAGGCCAAGTGAATGCACACACATGCTATCACTGTGGGCTTGTACTGAAGACAGAATGTGGTAAGGTGAAGGCTGTTGCACACATTTCGTAATGAGGAACCAAAGGAAATCAAACATGTAAAACAGAAAACCCAAACAAATCAACCATTAACATACAGAACAAGATAGCTTGTCAATCAACAGCAATTAAACATTTTGTTGACTAAGTTCATAAGATACCTACTGCCCTAAGAAAACAAAGGGCTGGGCATTTATCTGGTAGAAAAGTTTAATTTGATTTTGCTGTCAGAAGCTCGATGAACGGTAAATAAATTTACCAATTATTCTACTGTACTTAAGTACCAAAAAGGGCAGTATAATATGGTGAATTAAAATTCTGCAGTATAATGCACAGAGCTAATTGTGCAGTCTCTGAATGAGACTATCAGAAAGTCCCCAGCAGCCAGGTGAGTTATTTGTGGGCTTTGCTTTCACCAGGCCTGGATCTGTGACATTTGTGATGCTGTCTTCAGCTTCCAGCACCACAAACACATCGGTTCACTTTCACTGCTTTAGCATAACTTCTCTTAACAGCTGCTGAAGTGCAGAATTTTGTCCATCAAGGGACCACAAGGAGTTATTTATTTATTTAGAACAGTTCTAATAACCAGCAGATACTGTTTAAAAACTCTATCTACACATAATGTAATTCTCTTAAATAAAGGTTAAAGTAGTTTTGCAAGAGGCAAATTGAAGTAATCAACGCTAAAGTCTGCCCTCTAATTCTTTCTATGACAGGCTATGTCTACAAAACACCCACTTGGCATCCTAGGACTATGAATTTATCTAAGTACTTAAGTTTTAAAACTATAAATTAAGATTAAAGAGCTGTTTCTAAAAGAAATAACATTGGGCTAGTACTAGTCTATCTAAAAAGAAAAATCAGCTAGTTGAAAATATCTTAGGCCCACTAGAATTTTATAAGTTAAGACTGAATCAATATATTTAAAGTTAAGAGAAAACTGCCATTAACTACAAGTGTAAACTAAAAATAGTTTTGTACTTACCAAGATGCTCGGATTTCTAGGTTAAGTTTATCTCTTTGTAATCTTTAGCTGCTATTCAGGCTACCAATTTTAGACTTATGCACTCACAATCGAGAAAAAGTCATCAGAAAGCACCACTACACTTCTCATTGTGCATTTAAGCCCTTTGTGCCATCAGGCCCTTGTCCAATACACCGCACTGCAGGCGGGGAGGTACCACCACTGGAGGTGGCCCAGTCCCCCACTGCAACAAGGGTAAGACACATCAGGGGGCCCTGCAGTAAAGGAAGCTATAGTGTGCTACAACAGTGCAACAAAGAGGTTCAGGATAACAACCTGTTGGTAGCCATGAAATAGGATGTCTGTGCCAAATCCTTGCTTGCTGTAAGAAAAGAAAAACAAAAGAGATTAAAGAACTGCACTAATTTGTCAAGTTCGTTTCAAAATTCAAGCAGTTTTACCTTCCAAAAATCACTGCTGGGTATTTTTAAAGTACTGATCTGGCTTTAACTAACTAGCCTTTAAAATAATCTTTTCTGAGACACAGAAGACTGAGACACACTCAGTAGGGGAGCTGGACCTGTCATTCCCTCAGTGCCCCTCCCTCCCCCTGCACAGCCCACAGCACAGTTCCCTCCAACAGCTGCCAGGTGAGCACTCTCCTCTGGGAAGCTCTGCTTCCCCGCCCTCACCTGCAGGGATCCCTGCTTGGAGCTGGGAGTGCAGCAGGCACTCAGGCCCGGCCAATTCACAGCACAGTGCTCCATCTGCTCTTAGAGGGCCATGGCGGGGCACCCTCCCACCTCCCCAGAGACAGCCACACCTCTCTCCCAAGGCCCTGTAACACAGCCAGCCCCCAAGCCACGTGGGAAAAAATTCAGTTTTTTGCTCCTTCTAATTAAGAGCACTGTAGTCATAACATTTTGTTCCATATTTGTTAAATCTATGGCAAGGCTTCGATAGGAAACAGACAAATTCATTTGAGTTAGTCAGAAAAAAATACCGAAACAAACCACAGGACTGCAACATGCCAGGAATGAAAACTGACTTGGGCTGTTACAGCCCCAGAGTGCTGACCCCTAGAGTGACACCCCAATGCTCCTCACTCAGGTAAGAGAACTTACTGTAACATGCATTTAATGGAATAGCTGGGCACAAGGGGTTTAACCGCAGATTGAATGCAGCCTTCATTGAATTCTTACTTTGACACTATCACTTGAAATCAGTGCTACCTGCAGAGAGCGTAGTGTTGAATTTTATGTCAAAGGGAATACTGGTAAACTTTTATTTTAATAATATTTCTAGAAAGTTTGAGAAATGCTACAGTGGCTTTTAAATTTAGTTTGTAAAAAGCATATTAAAATGTGATTTAACTCAACTTCTAATAATTGCCAAGGAATAAAATTCAGATTTGTCTTTATGCTACACAGCCAGGAAGTGCCATAATCTAAGAAGAATGTGGAAGTTGCAAGGTAACAGGATCTGTTCCTACACACAAATTCTACTAATCCATAATAATCAGAAGGTGAACTGACAATGTGTTATGCCATAATATTTAGTTTGCATGCTGTAATGGTAATTGCATGCCAAAAAAGCCAAGGAGTTCAACCTCTTCCTCCCATCTAAAAAGAAGGTGGAATCACCAAAAAAAAAAAAAAAAAAAAAAAAAGAGTAAAATTAACAAATAAAAATACACAATGGTTGAATGGTTGAGTAAGACTGAAATTGATGTCTTGCTCTTCATTTTTCATCAAAGAAATACCTTCAAGGATTTATATATTCTGTAAAGTTACATGTTTGAATTAAGGGAGCAAGACCAAGAAGCATTTCTACTCTCACTGAAATGTCCCTTCTGGACAAGGAAGAAAAGCAGATGCCAGAAAACTTCTATTTAACATCAGCTTGAAAGATGAGTAAATCATAACACATACCTGGAAGAAAAGAATCACATCTTGAAACACACACTTAAGCCTCAATCAAAAATTACTGTGCTAAATACCTTACCTAGACTAAAAGCAGTATGATTCTGTTTCAATTTGTTTACAGCTAAATAATAATCATTGCCAAAACCAGCAAGAAACTTCAGCTCACAACTAAAGCCTTTGATAACACAAGGCTCAATTGAAAATATCCGTCCCAAACTCTTCTATGTAGGGCAGCTTTGGTTTAGCAGAATCCATCAATGAAATTAAATTTAATGAATTTTGGTTCCTATATTTTGGTGGTTTATTTCCATTATAGTAGTGGAAAGTGCATCTCTAAAATTTAAATCATCTTGAAGCAGGGGCTAAAACAAGCCAGCAGAGCTGCTCTTATAACTCACAAGCCGCAGGACCGATGGCTACGACACCAGCCATGAATGACCAGTTTTAGATTTTAGCATTCAGGAGTGATTTCAAACATCCATCCTGTCTCACTGCTGCAGAAGCAGCCATAAAACAGGGATTAGTGAAATAGTCATCAATATTTTGAAACAGGACTTGCTGTCTGACACACCTTCCGAGAGGCTGTCTCCAAGGAATTGCCAACTGGAAACCAAAAAGCTTTTTATTTGGCATAGCCACACAATTCACTGCTTGCAGTTCCAAGATACCTGAGTCTTTTCTTCAACACAGCTTATCTTGGATCTTGGGATGCTCATGAAAACGTGACTGCCAAGTCCCCAATAGGAGCTGGTAACTGGCTATGCCTGGCCCCTGACAACGTGTGAGCATTCCCCAGAAAGGAGATTGCAGAAAAGCCAGTCAGCATCAGAAGAGAGAAGCTTGCTGAAGTCCTTCTGGCAAAAGCAAAAAGCCCCAGGCTCTGAACAGAGGGATGCTGGAAGGTGCCTGTTGTATCTGGAAAGGGCTGGAGGAGGCCATGGTGTTGGCATTCAGGTCTGAGCAGTCCTGGTGGCTTTAATTCTTGGAAGTATTTAAAACTTGGAAACAGGCCCACAAAAACCTGAGGTCAAAGTTCAGAATGGGAAGGCCGCCTGTAGCAAGTGCTGGAGTGCAGCTGGTGTTTCACATCTTTCCACACCACTAAGATTCAAATTTTCCTCATGAGAATACCCTCTGAAAAAGCTGAGGCATTTTCACCTTGTCTTCTGCTGATTTTGTCTTTCTCAGCCTGATTTAAGCAATGGCATTTGCACACAGATACTATGGGATATTTGAAGGATTTGACAGTGCAATTTTCAGAAATGATTAGTAAGGATCATGGGTGTTCGAGATACCTGATAACCTGCAGAGTAGCGAGAACAATCCTAGAAATCCTTGAGATCTCATCTTCAGTTCCAAAAGGTTGTGTTCCAGCACAGAGAAAGGAGTGACTGAAGACTTCCCAAGATGGAGATGAGGATACAGATTCCAAGTTTCACCAGAAGCAGGCTGAGAACAGACTGATTTTGCACCAGTGTAAGAGGACCATGACACAATCTTGGCACCAGGGCAGTTCCACTGCTGATCACTCAGCTAGTGTTGAAGGCAGCAAGGGCCAAAACCAGAACAGTTTTTGGTATTTTGGTGGGGTTGTTTTTCCCCTTTTCTTTTTTCCTTTCTTCACTACTGGAGCATTCTTGGAATGGACACTGAAGCTTGCTGACTGGCCCTCACATATCCACTGCCTTCAGATTCCTTGGACCTGTGGGATCCTAAGGAATGATGGTCCTGTCTCCTCTTCTCAGTCTCTTGACACTGAGGAAGAATGGTGCAGAAAAAATACTAAGCCCACACCATTTTCCTTGTCTGCTATACTGACCAAACTGCAAAGATGGAACAATTTCATTAACCCATGAGTCTCTGAATGCTAGATGGAGTCACTAGGTATCATATGCCTGAACATCATGAATCATTATCTATCCATCCAGTCACCCCTCCTCTGCAATGATCTGTGTTGTCTAGTAACACCTTCAAAAAGGCTTTTAATTT
Organism: Molothrus aeneus; assembly: GCF_037042795.1. Classification (NCBI taxonomy): domain Eukaryota; kingdom Metazoa; phylum Chordata; class Aves; order Passeriformes; family Icteridae; genus Molothrus; species Molothrus aeneus. Next base: position 32,289,595 of record NC_089652.1, on the reverse strand, counting down.
TAGAGAAGAATTCATTTTTTCTTTAGTTGTATGTTGAAGCAATTATATTTATTTGCACCAACTCCCACTTACTAGTTCATCTTCAGCTTCCAGCAATTGATTCTGGTGTGCCACTGCCAGACTAGACAGTCTTCTGACAAAGGACTTGGTTGAGTTTTTTGAGCATCATCAACACAACCTGGGTTTTTAATTTTTCATTTTGTTTTTAAAGGGGATAGCTTACAACTTAATAACAGGTAACAGTGACTGCATAAAACAAATTACCCTGGATGCAAGACAGCAAAAAGTGATGGAGAGAATCAGCCATCCTCTGAGGCACTGCAGTTTAGTCAGCCAAAGGGCCCTTTCCCACCACCTGACAATGCAGGGCACAAACCCTAAGCCAAATCCTGAAGCACACTTGCAGATCTCAGCTGACATTGCTGCTTCTTTTTTGATACTCGGTCAGACATGACATTCCTCCCTTCCTCCTCTCTCAAACATGCAGTTGGAAGTTTTAATCATAACAGGCTTGGGTAAGTTAATCATCTTTATTCAAAAAAGGTATCTCTGCCTTCTGAAATGGTATTTTTTTGTCCAAGATGGTGATCCAGAACTGGATGAAGTAACCTTGGATTTCTTTAACTTCTCAGTCAATCTCTTTGGTACTAAAGGTTTAACACTGAAAAATCTTAAGTATATTTTAAAAGCTTCAGGACTCAGATATCTGAGTGTTGCATCTACTGACCTTGAAAACCCACACTGTCCAATAAATAAATGTTCAGGGACAGAAAACTAAACTGCTACCACTGTGTCTTTGAAGATAACCACAGTGCCCATGGGCCCATCTCCCTGTCCTCTCAACACATCAAACCAATGTTCCATGGCACTTACTCTGTCCTTGCCTGACTTGCATGCGTGACCTCAAATCTCATGCCTGATGTTTTAAATGAATTAATTAGTTTCCTTTTTCTTATTTTAATATGAGGTACTCAAATCTCACATTCACAGTCTACACCACTCCTAGGGACATGTTCCCAAGGATTCCATCCACACACACACTATGGAGCACACCTCCTCCAGTGAGCAGGTTTTTGAACATCAGAGACATTACATTCACTGTGCACCAGTCCTTGAGCTACATGGATTTTCAGCCCTCACTGAAGTCTTCAGATTTCAAGACTTGGGATCACTTTAGATTTCTAAGTATTTAATTCTTCTGACATTAAATACTAGTTTAAAGATGTCAAATGAAAAAATTCACAGTATCTTCAAAGTATGAATCTTGTCAGTACAAAAAATTAGCTTACAAAACACAAAGAGAAAGGCTGAACTGCCTTAGAGTGGTATCTACCCTTGAAAGGAAATCCAGTTTGTGTAGCAGTGTGCCAGTGTGTGACACAGACTGATGTGGAAATCCTGAGGTAATACAACATTCCCCCACCCCTCCCCACAGCCCCAGACACCACACAGAAGCACAGGGGTTCCCCAAGAGAGTAAAACGTGCCCACATTTACAGTGACCAACAGCTAAGAAAAGCCAAAACAAAACCCTACAGGGCAGCTGGTGCAGACTACTGAGACTTCAGGTGCAACTGGACTCGTGCACCAAGTCACAACCAAATCTGGGCAGAAAGCAGAGAATCCTTATCTTACAGCAAGCAGAGCAATAAAACTACTTTATATGCAAGTAAGTTACAGCACCAGCCCTACTCAGTGTCCAAAGACACTCACCAGGAAGCTACAGCAAATAAGAGAAACCCTTCCTTAAAAGAACACCATTAATTCCAGAGTTGCTACAAACCAAATCTAGTTAACAGGGTCAGGCTGTACCTAAATTTTATATATTTTATAAAGGGAAAAGAAAAAACACCAAAAACATAGAAGCACTTATGCATTTCTCACTGCAAAACCAGCTAATGACTAGAGACTAACAACCATGGTCTAATAATTTCAAAACACTTTTTACTTAAGAAACATAATTAAAATGAAAAGCTTATTTCAGATGCTTTTACAACTGAAACCTAATTTTTTTCATCCTACCTCTTATAAGAGGGTGTTTTAATCTTTTTTTAAAAGCTCCAAAAGAAACCAATTCAAGAATTAAAGAAGATGTGCCAAAATGCCACCAAAAAGATAGAGAACAAAACAGGTTTCTAGTCAGTCACATGAATGAGCTGCAGACAAGTTACAGGATATGTTTAACTAAAGGTTTGGGGTTTTGGTGCAACCATCCAAAGCAAGAAAGGACACACTGCTACAGAAAAACAATTAGTCACACCTATTTGCATGTGCCAGCAGACTTGCTATGCACTCTCTATCCCTCAGTCCATTACCTGAAAAGATTTGCTAAGACAAAAAGCTGGCATTAGCCATCAATGGGCAAAACTACTACAGAGTGAAAATCATCAGCTCAGAACCATACTATGGATCTGGCCAATCAGTTTGCAACTGCTTCTGGCATTCCAGAACACGTGGAACAGGTACTATTAAAAACAAAGCTAATAAGAAAACAAAAAAAAAAAAAGAAGGACAAAAGACTGAACTCTGTGACTCCCTAAAGGTAAATATCAAACTTTTAATAATTAATTTTAAACATACTCTTTGGATAACATAGTTGGTGAAAAATCATGTTAGACAAATAACATTACTTTCAAATTTAACAAGAAAGGTAAAAAAGGACTTACAGGAGTGGTTAAAAGTCACTGACCTCTCACTAACTGTGTACATTTCACAACATCTGTGTGTGGATGTTCAATGGTAATCTCAAAACCTGAGGAGTTACAAATACATTTTAGAATTATACATTTGCATCTGTAAAATAAAAAGCAAACCCCTTATGTTTCCCCACAGATCTAAAATATTTGCTAAACTTTTGCACTGCAGAATAAGTAACACTATTTAAGTGCCTTTTATTCTTTACCTTTTCATACTTTTGAATGGCAGATGATAAAGCGACTTTGAAATCCATTACTAAAACATTCCTCCAGTAATCTCAAATCCTGTACACATGTAACCTGGGAAATTACTATATTTTTAAAGCTGAATACATCTGAACAATTTTTAGCAAGTTAGTAAGTCAGTAAAAACTGTACTGCAAACACAGTGGTGTGCATGTATACTTTTATTAATTGATTTCTAGCACTTAAACATGTTGCATGTATGAAATTAGAAATTAAATCAGTTTGTAGATCAGTGACTTAAGAAACCCTTCTTGATTTATGACACTGTTTTAAGAACTAGGTCACTACTGTGAGCTATTTTTTTTAACAATACCCCAAGTGGTATTTAAGAATATCTGAGCAAGTCAGTGTTCTCAAGCCTCTGGCTGTAATTGTCTCTGTGGTATTTTAGTCAGAAGAGTGTCTTGACAGAACGTTCCACTTCAAATTTTGGAATCATCTGAATCCATTAAATGGCTACTCTACAACTTGTTTTCTTCAGAGTCAGCACCTGCTGAATTACATAATGTTCTTCTATGGGGAGGCAGAACAGGGAAGAGCACTGGGTACAAAGCTCTTTCCAACTGCTCCAGGACATGCACAGCCAGCCTACTACACCATGCTACCTTATGGGAAGAAATGCCAATGGAATTACTACTCAGAGTAAAATCTATTTGGAAGCCTAAACATTTCTACCTCAAACTGTCAGAAACATCTCTTTCACAAGTACAGACACACCTTTCTTCTCCCCAGTGAACACAGCAGAGCTGCTAACACAAAACTAAATTCAGGAGTTATACAGGAAAACAGTTAAATTCTAGTGTACCAACAGCACATCAAAAATCCAGTTATTTGGGTCCCACTAGCTCTTTGTGGCAAGCAGGCTGCACAGGAGGTATTTAGAAAGACATACCTAAAGTTTGAAGCATTATTGTTTCAAGTATAACCAGCTCCTGGGCTTGTTGAAGGTATGCCTGAAACAAACAAGCAGACAGGTGAAGACACAAAATCAGAACTTCACTCCCACACTGCCTCTGTGGCACAGCAACACAGGACACAGCACCAGTCCCAGGCCAGTGAGCACTGACAACTCCCAACACTTCACACTGGGGTTACTTTCTTCCACCAGTACACACACTGCTGCAAATTCAGCTCCACCTGCCTGCCTTTCACAAGATTAACTTAGTCTGGATCTCAGACAATCTATTCCAGCAAAGCATTTTTGGGAGGTCAGGTGGGTGCTGTAAGAATTTCAAGATGGAGCAATCTCTTCACGTTTCATAACAAATAAGTGAGTCTTTAAGAAACTGCATTAAGTAATAGAAAGACTTAAATGGTACCAAAAAATGTAAAAAATACAAAGGCTTTTCTTCCTAGGCTGCAGAGAGCAATATTCCAGCAAGACAATGTAACAAATCATTAGGTGAAATGACATCTTTCAAACCATGTATCTTTGAAACCATAACTTCCACCTACATCACTCTTTGTATCCAGCTGTGGCTCTTGAGGATGAAGACAGGCATTTGCTACTTTAATAACATGTTCAAGTTTCCGTGGCTGTTCTTCCACTTTTGCAGCCAAAAACAATGCCGTGGGAGACATTATCTGAAGAAGAAAAACATGTGTATTTTTTAACTTTTTACAAGCAGGACTTGAATTTTTATGGAGTCTAAACTAGCACAGAAAAGGTTTAAGAAGTTGGATTTGTGGCTTTTTTTTTTTTCCAGTTTTGAAGTCATGCAAGGCAACGAAAATATAACTAGTCATGTTTTATTTTGTAACTGATGCAATCCTCTCAGCAGCACAGGGAAGGAGTAGCATAATGTTAAATTACATTTGTGAGTAAAATGTCTGAGGTCAAACTAATTCTAGTTCAACATAAAATATTTTGGCCCAGAAGACTTAGTCACAGTAGAACAGGCTGTTTCAAGTTAAATATACCTCATGAGAAAGTTCATCCAATTTCTTGCACAGAGCGAGTCACTACACCATCTTTTCAGTAAAACAGCTGATCACAAGTCCTGGTAGCATTTAATTCTCCCAAAGAGTGAGAAACTTTGCAGAGAACTTTAATAAAAACAGCTTGTTGTATAAACATAGGCTCTACAAGTACAAGAAACTTTATATATACACACACATATTCTTAGAAACTTTACTATATGCCCAGCAGTATCTGGAGAACAAAGTGTAAGGATTTGTAAAACACCAGTTCTACCCAATGTCAGTAAAGACCACACATTACATTTAAAGATGAAAATGTATATCATACTCTAGGTGTCATAGGGTGGCAGTTCAGTATCACCTAAGAGGTAGCTGTGAAGTAGGATTTTGGTGCCTGTTGTCAGCTACAGTGACTGATGTGTGCAGGCAGAACACAGCAAACCACCAAGCACTGATGAATTAGGTTCTCTTTGCATGCAAAAGCTGCCCATGTTAACCAGGAATTAAAATGGTACTAGAAATCATCTAGACATAGCTGATTAAAATGATTAAAATTAAGCCAGTATAAAGCATTTATTCAGAGACTGAAATAGCTCCTTGCTGAGTATTTCATTAATGCATGGTGTGAGTATTGGATTTCTCATTCAATGTCCAAATGGAACTAGGCTAAATAGGAGGCATAGCCCCCCTAAAGTCAGATTTGCTTTTTTTTGCCAAAATGAAACAATTGGTATAAAAATTTACACTATATGCAAAACTGCAACAAACTAATTAAACATTTAAGGGATTAAATTTCAGAAGTGTTCAAATGTACTGAGAGTAGTTTTTTGCATCCTTAAATCACTTTGAAATGTCTGCTTGGATCTTAAGTAAAACTTTAAAGTTGGCAGACTTGAAAATTGACACCCTGGTAAGGCAAAAACCTTTGATGAGCAGAAGTGTGCCATGAGAAATCTAGTAAAAATCTCAGTCTATAAAAACCAACCACCCAAAACAAGTCACAGGGAGCAAATTCTTTTACAAGGGAGACAAGAACCCCTGTTTTCTTTTTAAGAATCTTGTAACCTAAGCCTGATGAACAAATGAAATAAAAACCCAAGGTGAAGTGTTGCTGAACAAGGCCATATTAGCACTGTCATTTAATACTTCTGATGATTCTGTAGAAGTTTCTATCCCCATTGCTTGAAGTAATGATTTAAAATTCTGGAAGGAATTTCCTTTGCCAAGGACATAGTACTTGAAATGTATCTCACACTGGGAGGTAAAACTTTTAAACAGTAAATATGATGGAAACACTTTCTGGAGTTCAGAAAGTGAGAGTATCAACAGCTCTGAAGTGGCAGAAAATGCAGAAGATGTCAGGCAGCACACATAGGCATAAACGAACACACACATGTCATCTAAAGGTATTTTACAGAACTCAATTTTCAACAACTGCCATGGCTGAAAACATTTCCATTTCACAGAGGCATTATTTGAACCAAGTCACCAATGACCAGATAATTAAATCATCAGCAAATTCTCACACAGTGTTACTCTGTGTCTGACTGCACCAAAGTACTACTTCTTTCCAAAAAAGCACCATCAGGCTGACTCAGGATCTCTTCTGATTTACTGAAGCAGATCAGATCTGGCCAAGAAGTCTCCACACAATTCCTGATCTCCAAGACTTTACACAGAACACAGCTCTGGAGGCTGATTAAGTCAAGTTGATTAATTGTCATAGAACTCTGGTTCATCAGAAATCTATGTGCAGCCCAATTAACTATTTCCTTCAAAAAGAAGTGTTGGCTTCTGGCCAAAGAATTTCAGGTCTTTATCCTATCTAGGACAAGGGTTCTCACTCCCAGTTTAGAGTAGGCCACTATTTTTAGCTGCCTTGGTATTGATTCAGAAAAATAGACATCCTAGTAAAATTCCAGACTTGGCACAAATGTAGTCTTCAGTGAACACACCCTGCTAAGTGTATAACTGGCAAAGTTACTCAAATGCTTTCATTCATTTCCAATTACCAAAAATGGCAAAAAATCCAAGCAAAGTAGAACAAAAAAAGCAAAATTAAAGAAACACACTTGACAAAGCAATAGTGTATTTCCTAAATATAAATATCTTAATTTGATATCAATCAAAATAACTTAGAGTAATTATATACTATGCACAGCAAATAGTCTTTGAGAAATCTTCAGAACACATGTGATACAGGACATTAAATCCCACTTGATAACTAGCCATGTCCCACAGAAATAGAAAAAATCCCCAAAACATAAAAGCCTTGTTTACACAACCCAAAAGCATTATTCAGCAAGTTTCACTGGGAACTGTGGTACAAGCCCTTTTTCACTTAAAAGTACAAGGCAGTGTAATGACAAAGGCACTCAGGAAAATCTCAGAACACATCAGCAGCATGCATGTAGTTTCCTGGGATCCCCCTCTCCCTTCCAATGCCAATATTAGTACGTTTTTAGACTGATCCAGTTTAGCCTAAGACATTAAGTGCTTACAGTCTATGAGAGGGTTTTCAAGTTTGAACACAAAGAGCTGTGAGGAATTTTTTTTTATTATAACCAGGAGCTCACATTGCGTAAAAGTAGCAAATATGTTAAATTGCACTATTAAAACCAGAACTGAAGTACCCAAAACAGCCTCACTAGAGCTTGAAGCGTATTATGAAAGTTTCAAGAACTCTGCAAAACTGCAAAGTCAACTGTTTAATACTGTGCTTTGGACAGGGCACAAGGAAGGGAATGCAGAGGACTGGAAACAAACCAGCCTCCACACAACTCACCTACCTTGCACTTGAAGGAAAACAACTCCTTATGCAGCCTTCTTTAGGCTCTTCACTAAGCTCCACTGTATGGCACAAAAATCCCTTGACATCATCAAGACTATTTTCAACTGGTTGGCTGGTGTTCCACATGGCATTTCTAAGGATTATATTTAAAAACTACAGCTCCCATTTGGATGCCTTACCTCTCATTGCCAGCATAGGAAGGATTTTCCCCCCCTTTCTGTTCTTCAAATCACAGTGTACTGAAGAGTAAGCATCCAAAAGAACTATTTGCTATATAACAGTGTAACACAACAAGTACTACAGAAGCAGTATTTGCAGAAGAATTTTAATTTTGAAGCTATTTTAAAGTATAATAGTGAGACTAGTACTGCTTATAAAAAGCCAGCAAGCTCCCTCCCCATCCCAATATTAGTACAGACTAACTTTATACTCAGCAACCCAAAGTTCCTATGCCCTGGTCAGCAATGTAGAAAGAATAATTTGTGCTGAGGATATCCACAGTAGCTCCTGTCATTTGCACAGCCAGGGAAATTAGCAGTCAGGGCATCCAATTCTGCTTCCCAGAATTGGTAAAGCAAATTTCCATCCTCACTGGGGCACAGCAACCTTGCAAGGACTTTGCCTGCCTCGACTGCAACATCCAAACCTCAACACTTTCTTCTTTGTACCTAAATGCAAATACTCAGTAGGTAACCCAGAGCAACTCAAAAGTGCCTTGCTAGCTCACAGTAACTTCACAAAAAAGGGATATTTGGCCAATAAGCAGTACATATAATCCATTCCCAACGAACCCAGACTACATTAACTGGTACATGCCACCCCTGAGGCTCTACAGATTGAAGATACTGCTGGGAATTCTGTTCCCTGTTCACAGATGACTCAAACTCCTGAAAGCCTGTAAAACTATTTAGCAGTAACTTATACTGAAGAAAAAGGCCATAAAATTAAGACAACAACTATCCCTGTTTGTTAACAATTAAGTGCACGTCACAGACATGACATACATGTGTATTTGTGTAACCTGGCAGGTATACATGATGATAAATGTGCAAGTGCTTATTACCAGCCTAAAAACATTCATCTACCAATAAAACAAGTCAACACAGGCCACATTTTTTCAGCTGAAAATCATAAGGCATTCTGACTAATGGCCATCTAATTTTCTAGCCCCAGCATTCAGATTCCTTTCTGCCATGGATAAACAGCACCACGTGCACACAACAAAGAAATATAAGAGATATACTGCACAGGTCTTACCTTTGAGACTGCCAGTACCTTACTATTCCTTTCCAAGGGTTACTTTCTTCTTGCAGAGATGAATACTGTTACATTTTTTAGCTTGCCAAGTACTCTGAAGAGTTGATATTAAGTATTTATTAGAGTTCTCGGCTTCTGCTTTCTCTACAGAGGACCTAATGGATGGTTTGGGGGTATTTTAAAAGTGACTCCACTCACTGAGACCCTCTTTGCCCTACAGAATTGTAAAAAGAAATGCTCTTGCCCATCAGGACATATAGAAAGCCACTCTCTGGCCTTATGTTCATTAAGAATTACAAAAAGGAGTTCGGCAAGAATCGGTACTGCTGAGGTACAACCTGCAGCTCACTTGCCTTTAACTTTGAACATTATTACCTGAGAATTAATTAAACAGTACACTTCCCTGCCCTCTAATAGCTGCAGTTTCCATGGCAGTCTGCCCTTACATAGCTTACTTGGGAATTTTAACATTCATAATTCAACTTAAGCCATAGATTTCATATAAAGAGCACTGCACATTCAAACACTACTGCACTGCCAGTTCCAAGTGACTGTCGTTCACCAGCATCCAGTGAAAACCCAAACACAGCAGCCAAAGCTCTTTGCTGCCTAAATCTAGCCCAGATTACCAGCTGACAGTGCAAGCAGCACTCCAGCAGGTGATATAACAGGTATGTGGGTCTATTTATAAACACAGCAGCTCCACACTGAGCCATCTCTCCACTCCAAGCAGCTCTAGTTTATCAAGCCCACAAGCCATTCAAGAGTCCCAGAAAACTCTGGACGCCTCACCAGCTCCAGGTAACTACTACATGGGCAGAACAGCAGCAGGAGGGGAGAAAGAGGGACTTGCATGGATGAACACTGCAGTTCTGGCTGCTGGAAAATTTCAGTTTAGCTCAGATTTTGCATGAAAAGTAATTATATACACTTCTAAAATGTAACTACAAATGAGTATGTACTTCCAGCTAAAGAGGCACCAAACAAGATGCCCATTAGCTCAGCCAACAATAATGAACAAATTCATTCATTCAGGAAGAAGAGTTGGCTGTCCTTGTACCCCCCTGTGTACCTGCCCCAACTGCACACAGTGCAAGGTTTGCAGGAATCTACCCCTTGGCAGGTGAAGGTCTCCTCTGACCTAGACCTAACATCTGTCAGCTTCAATCTGTTTTGTCATTAGAAGATCTAAGCAAACTCATCCTTAACATTTAAACCACCATCACTATTAACTGTTCTTCCTAAAAACAAACAAACCCCAAGAACACCCAGACTATTATATTATTATTATTATTTTTCCACCTATTGCATACAGCATTGGACATTAAAAAAAAAAAAAAGAAAAGCCTCTTCCCAAGTTGTTACCTCCAGTTCCATACCTGTTACAATATTCCTCAATAACAGCTAGCATTTTTACTGGAAAATTCTGTTCTTAACAACACATTCTGTGTTCAGAGTAAACATATCCAGGTTATTAGACAAAACAAGATTTACCTCAACACATGTAAAATTTTTTCTTATCTAATATGACTTACCACTCAAGATTAGACTAGCTAAAATAATTCACACTGCTTCAGGAACAGCTACATAATCCATATGGATATACACACATAACCACATTTTCATTGTCAGACACACCATGCCAGAACTTCCACTGACTTCACCAAGAAAAATGTGTGTTCCTACACATTAGCCTTTCAAACTTCAGCACATAAACACCAGCCACATTTGAAACATCTAAATATATTCTTCACACATCTGAAATGTGCTTGATGGTGTCTATTTATTTTTATTTTGATGGCAAAAGATAAAATCTAATTGCTACTAGTTAAAGTAATCCAAAGTTGAAAACAAGTATCATTATTGCTTCTAAACCATTGGTAAGAAGCTAGAATTCTAAAAACAAATCACACTTCACACTCCTGCATGTAACACTTCTCAGTCAGAACTGCCAAAATTATGGGCATGCTATAACCAAATATAAAATCAATCATACTTACATTTCGATTAAATTTTGTGAAGGAATGATGCATATAAAACCTGTGCATGTAAACAATTGCAGTATTTATGGTAAGCTGAGATCTGGAAGATTAAATGAAGGAAACACTAACATATTAAGAAAATTGTCTACAAGAACTGAAAGCGATGCGCTTTCCATATCAATGACTGCTCGCAACATATTGTCTTCAGCCGAAAATGGATTAGGGACGTGACACTTCAGAACTTAACTGATATTAACACGTATCGTTCCCATCTGTTCCGCAGACCATGTGGAGATTCCTACGCCAGGCTCCCCACAGTCACCCACGGAATGAGAACTCCTCAATGGGCGACACACACTGAAACACTCAAGTGCTTTTGTTTTGTTCCAGTTCAACTATTTCAGTCAGAGATTTAAGGGTTTGGCCTTGCTCTGATCGATTTTTTTTTTCCCTTTAAAAAAATCACATTAAAGGACGGCTAAGGAGGAGCTGCCCGTTTCGGATAAAACAGCAACTCGGGTTTACTCCAGAGCAGCCCCAAGGAGCAGCTCCGGCCGGCAGCGCGGCTGTGAGGGCAGGTGGGAAGCCGCGTCCCCGAGCGCCGACAAAGAGCGCGGCGCGGGGGCTTCGCCAGGCTCCTCCTCCCATTCTGTGCCTCCAGGCCACGGCTCCATCCCGCGGGAGCGCCGGCCGGGGCTGCGGACCACCGGCAAGGCTCCCGGGGACGGCTCCCACGCCAGGAAAAAGGTCTCCCGCCGCCCCTCCACGCGCGGCCCCCGCCGCCCCTCACGCCCGTCCGCGCTCGGATACACGTTGAGGCGCTGGCCCATGTCTTGGATGAGGTTGGCCGCCTGCTGCCGGTACGAGAGCTCCTTGTCGGCCTCCACGCCGCAGCGCCGCGAGGGCGTGTTCTCCAGCTGCTCGCGGCTGAAGAACCAGCGCGACGCGGCCGAGGAGCCGCCGCCGCCGCCCCGCGCTGCGGACCCCGCGGAGCCCGCGCCCGCCGCCGCCATGACACCTCCTCCTCCTCCGGCGCCTCCTCCCGCCGCCTCCATCGCGGCTCTCGCGAGAGCTCCCGGGCCCGCGCGCGCCCTCCGCCATAGAGTCTCGCGGCGGGGCGGCCGCGCGCCGGGCGGGGTCACGTGGGCTGCAAGGGCTGAGGGAGCGGCCATGGCGGCCGTGGAGTGAGGGCCGTCCGGGGATGGAGGCGTGGAGTCATGGAGCCGGCTGAGGGCATCCAGTCCGCCCGTCAGCCCAGCACCGCCACTGTAACCCCGCTTAAACCAGTGAACCCCATCGCCCCGTGCCCGCGTGTAACAGCTTGAACACCTCCTGGGATGCTGACTCCTCCACCTCCCCGTAACGCCTATCCCATAGCCTCACTGCCCCATAACTGCGTATCTATTTCATACGATTCTTCAAATATCTAATCTTAGATACCTTTATACTTAATAAAGTGAAAAACAGATAAAAAGTGTTTGAAGCAAGAGTTCCCTTTTTAATGCAAGCTAATCACAGAAAGCGTACTTGGAGGAGGACATGGAAAGGGAGAAAGGAAGGAAAGATTTGGAACGCACAACTAGTTCCTAGAAAATTCCTGTCTGCTGGCAATATCAGCTTGTGAACACTTGAGAAATGTACAAGAAAATGATGAATTATTAGTAGGAATTGTGTCGTTGGAGGTGAGCAGCTCCAGCATGTCAGTGATGCTCCTGCAGCGTGCGGGTTGTTCTCACTCCGTGCTCAGGGATGGAATTTCAGCCGTGGTTTGAGTTTATGGATTCAAGGTTCAAAGGGTGCAAAAAGGTATTTAAAGTTCTGATCACCGCACATGAAAATGAGAGCTCTGCTCATGTCAGTGCATGCCACTGCCAATCTGCAGTGGTTTTGTTCACCTGAAGTTACATCACAATGAGCTCTTTTACAACTTCAGTGCCAGTTTTATACAAGCAGTTGTAATCTTAGAACTAGACCTGACAGAATGCTGATGAAATATATACAGATGTATACTGCAGCACAGGCATGAATTACTTGCCTGATCTTCCCAAATGTATATATCTTCTTTAAGATCCTGTAAATTTAACCTCAAAGAATTCTCATGTAATTAGCTGATCTTGGACTTCATATTTGTGTGTCTGTTACAATCAAGGTGCAATATTTTACCTCATTGTTTAAATCACTGTGTAAAGCTCATGGAATTTGGGTGTTCAACTTCGATTCTTTATTCCTGCAGTAATTGGTGGAGGATTATTAAGAATGTTCTCATCTGGCTGCAATTAGAATTTTACATTAGCTTCGTTAATGAAATGAAAAGATGAAGGGAAGATTATATATATATATATATCCCTGTCTTAAAAATCGTAACAACTCAAGAATAGGTAGAATATCATTAAATAATGACAGTGCATAATGAATATGATTTATGCAGGGTATGCACATTAATTAACTCCCATGCAGGATACTGCAATCACCCATTTAGTCACAGGTTAAAGTAATTAAATACAGTTCTTGCTATTGGAGAGGTTCCAGACCTTGGTCCCCAAAGATGTGACATTGCATTTTCATTAACTGGTTTCATTCATAAAAAATTGAAGAATTAATCCAATTAAAATATATTGGAGGAATCACAATGTATTTTCCTCTTAAATCCATTTAAACATCTGTGAGAATCATGTATACTGAAGGGAAATATGAGAATGAAATTGTCTTTTGACTTTGAAATTTAATTAAAACAATCTGGTTGAAAAATCATACGTGCTGAAAACTCAATGCCTGCATGTGGACATTTAAATAAAAAAGGTCAACAGAAGTCTTGCGAACCTGAGGACAATAAATGTTGTTAAAGCTATTTTCTGTCTCTTCTTTTCCTCTTACATAAAGAATTGATATTCTAAATCTCTGAGCTGCTGACTAATTAAGCTCCAACTACTTCACAAACCAGTTTTTTTTTCCTTTGGGAGTGGGTTGGGCACTGTAAAGAAGGACAGAGTGTTCTTTGTTGTCCAACAGAGGCTGGGATCAGCAGAACTGCTGATGTTCAGCATCCTTCAGGTTCAGCCTGTGAAGGCTATGGCCAGAACTAAAAACAACTTCTGTCTAATACTGTTTTGCCTGGAATGTTCCAAGACTGAGCAGAGGAATGGTGGCACCACATGTAGCCAGCCCATGTTCCCACAAGAACAAAGACTGTAAGTGCTAATCCATGTTTTTCTGACTGTACACAATTCTCCTGGGAGGAGGATGCCTGTGCACTCACTGGATAATAATGAAAACCTGTTTCAATCAATAGTCTATAAAGCAAACCACCTTTCCATTCCCTTAGCAGGACTCAAGCTAGGGAGAGCATTAGCACTTCAACATTTAAACTATTCAGCCTTACTTTTAGGAAGCATTTTGTAAGGAATAGAACATTAACCCGTACTGTTGCCAAACACTAGTATTTATTGTGACAGTGACAGTGACACACCAAGTAATACCCACACAAATACATTATTTCTGCACCTACAACCATATTGTTCAAATTGTTTCTGATGAATAAGTTCCCAGTGCTGTAGGTGGCAGCTGATATGTAAAGTCCCCACACAGACCTTTTCCATCCTGTCACAACATTGACAAAGCACGAGTGCACCTGCAGTGCTGAGCTGAGTGTTGTGGGCTACATTTTCCACCAGTGGATAAAAGAAAATGTTGCCTTTTATTGGGCATCGACACTGTTTAAACTCTGTTTTAATATTCTTTCAGATTCTGTTTGGCTGCCATAACAAAGACAGAAATGTAGTGGGTACATAATTTTCTCAGCTCTTCCTTCCTGGGAATCAAATCCCAATAACATGGCATTGATTGTAATTGAGAGATTCTTATAGCTGCAAAAGATGAAATCTCTTCTTTATTATGAAAGCAGAGATTTCAGAATTGTTTAAGAACAGCCTAAATCCTCAGGCAATATGTGTGCATGCTCCTTTCCAGTACTCTTGCTTTTGTTTTGGAAATAACAGGAGACTATCAGATAATTGTCAGTTTTATTTTTCATCTGCACAATTGCACATGCCAACAGAAATACAGGGATATTATTTCAGAAGTTTAGTTGCTTTAGTACTTCATAATTATTCAAATTGCTTTCTGCTAAGACCCAAAAATTCCAGAGCATTTCCAGCCTTGAGTTTATCCTGTTAAAACAAAACACATACATATATTTGTGCTTAGTTCATATTTAACTCAAATGCTTTTTACTTGTGCTTTTAAAGGAACTGCTGCAAAGAGACTGAAGGGTCTTTTCCAGCCTTTGCAGAAATCAGTGTACTACACTGATTTTTCAGTGTTTTATCTCATGTCACATACAGAGACTTAAAAAGGAGGGAAAACCCCTCAAATGTAAAAATCATACCTTCAGTTTATAGTCAAAATCATCCATTGAATCAATCAATTTTCCAGGTTCCAGTTCCCCAAGTGGAAAAGGGTAATCTGTCCCCAAAATAACTTTGTCCTGTTAATAAAAAAGAATTTTACATTTTGCAGTAACATTAAACAATAGAGTTTAAATAATATGGATATTAATATGTACAATATTATAGTAACATTAATATTATATTTTAAACTCATAAATTTTAATTTTTCCAGATTTTTAATTTCTTTTAAATTAACATTAAACAATAGAGCACATGCTTTCTGGAATGTATAATGAAGTACAAGAAATTAGCTGTATATTTTGGACTGATTAATTATGAAAGTGAATATGAAGATCATAACTTCCACTTAGAAAAGAACAAAGCTTGAAAACAATGACTCAAGAATTTTTTGGATGAGTTTTATTTGGAAAAATTGCAGGATATTTATTAATAATTTTTGTGGTATCTAACTGAAGTTATGGTATTTTAATTCTCATAAGCAGAAAGCTGAAAATGCAAATCCCAGGCTTGAGGCATGAGTGTCTATTACTTGGTTGAATAAAATACAATTAGAATTGTTAAAATGTTTGACTCTGTTACCAGAGTTCAGCACTGAAATAGGGTGAAGAAAATGTCATTCAGTTATTTTCTGAAATGGTTTGTTTTTCTGTCAAATGCTTTTAAAATTTTTTTAATCTCCACTAGATGTCACCCAAAAGTCTCTGATAGAGCCTACACAAATCTTTGCCCAAAATCTCAACAGAAGAGACACATTCTATTGTTCTCTCCTATGTTCTGTCCTGTGTTCTGATTTATTATAGAAGAATTAACATCAGATTAACATAGGAAAATTTATGCCCTCTGTCTAATAAATCCAGCACAGATTTATAGCATAGGCTAGATTTTGAGCATAGACTAAACAAAATAGATTTGGATGTGTGTACTTTGAAGCATCTAAATATATTCTTTTATTTATAATATTCAATACCAAGATGCTTTATTCACATAAGAAAAACAAATGTCATGTATTTTATGATAAAAAAAAAACCTGAAAACACACCAGGTTTATATGAGAAAGTGGGTTTTTAAGTAAAAGAAAAGGAAACATAGAATTTGTCCATCTGTTTACTCGGGAAGGTCATGTAAGACAGGAAGGTTTGTATATTCTTATTTATATCTCCTACATAACATACTAAACCAGAATTAAATCCCACATCCTCACTGCAATAATATATATTTTTCTTTTCCTCTCTATGTAGATATATTTTTTCCCACTGTTTGAAAGTATTTCACAGCTAATCATGGGATCTATTCATTAGCAGTAAAATTAAGAGCTGTAAATCAGTAAGAAAAAATTAGAAGCAGATTTCTGGCTGTGCTCCCAGTGATCTTGGGCTGTTGATTTGTACCCTTTGAGCTTCAGTTTTGTACCCATCTATAAAATGGGAGTTGCAATACCTCTCTTTAGCATCCAGCTTTAGAGGAGTGCTGGGAAACTTCTGCAGATGAATAATGCTCCTAGCATAAGGGAAGTACTGTTATATTATCCCAAAGCATATCAACAAAGTCAGTTTTCCCTAGAAGACTTGGAGGTCGTTTCCTTAATTAGCACATCTCTCCTATTAGAGAGGTACATGGGGCTAAGGATTAACCTCACTGGACCCTGCTACTCAGCACAACTTTTTTCACAGTAATAAGGACCTAAATCTGAAAATGAATCCCAGAAAGCTTTAAACATGACTTCATCCTCTTACATAAGGAAAAATTGTATTTGCCTTGAATTTTGCCTTCTTTCCTACTGCTATGATGCACCTGAAAAAAATGCCCAGAACGCTGTAGTCAGTTCAGCTCCAACTTCTGGCCAGAGAATGCTTTGCCTTTGGATGATGGCTCTGGGGGAATCACCATGGGGAAGTTTTTGCAGAGATGCACTGAATCATTTAATCCCATGTCAACCCAGTTCTTCACTTTTTATAGCCAGCAACGTTGGGGATTTTGTGTTTATTTGGATTCACCTCACGCTACCTCGCCACGGGGGGAGCGAAGGATTGCAGTGATTCTGCACTCTTACAAAATTCTTTCTCAGGAGTGTGTGTTTCTGCTTCCATCCCCAATTAACCTGCACCCCAAACTAAGAAGGGATGAGACTAAATGGACACGACTCATCACAGCTGTCAGTGGATTTTAACTCGGATCAGCTCTAGGCCAGCACGCCAGGCGCTGGTGCCAGGCAGTGGCTGTTCCCCAGGGACCCAAAGCCATGTCCAAGCACATCTTCCCTCACACTGAGCCCTTCCTGCACAGCTCTGAGCTGTTCTCTGGAGACCTGGCCTATTTCAAACCTGCAGCTCACAAAGTTACAGTGTCAGCCTCAAGACTCCATCACATTGTTTTTAGCCCAGCATTTATTAATCTTATATGTGTTACTCTGCCAACACATGTCTGCACTGAAAGCGCTGAGATATTTGGTGTTTCTTTAAGCATTTGGCTCATGGGTGTTATGTGAGAATGTCAACTTTCCTTAGAAAAAGAGGGAACTTTTTAATCTTCATGGTTATAAAGTAAAGTTTGAAATCGTGATGTGAATGTTTTTGTTTTCAAGGATAAGATGCCTTAGGCAATTGAAAAGAGAAAGTTCTCCTGAGTGTAAAAAACATGTTTTTGGTATCTGACTCATGACTTTTCAGCCCTGGGATTGCACCTGATGTCACATTGTTTGAACTGAAAGTACTCAGAGGAGAATTAAAGAAGACACCAATATCCTGTGTACTACGGTAGCCAAATTTATTGTGTTAAGACTATGAATTTTAATAGTCTGTTGACAAAATAAATAAGACACCAGAGAGGCTAATGCTGAGTGCCTTTTAGATTATCAATTTACAATCCATAATCTCTCTCTCCTCAAAATTCCAGTTGCAAAGACTAATCACAATTAAGGACCAGAGTCCATTTGTAGCTTCTTAGAATGGAAAGTAGAGAAATTAAAGTGTGGTGCAAAGACAGCAGCTTTCCCACAGCAGCAAATTTAGAGCAGCTTTGAGATGCAAAACTTCTGACTTTGAAGCAGAAGTGCCCCAAGACTTGTGTGCTACAAAAGTTCAGACAGAAAAAAACTTCAATTCTTCAGCAATGGATTCAGCATCTTGTGCTTTCCCTCCTGCTTTGCTCTTGACATCTACAATTCAGCTTAACAGGTTCAGATCACAAAAAGAATCTCTGGTCTCAGCCAGCCTGAGTCACACAGCTCCTAATTTACCAAGGTCTTTCTGACAATGGCAAAACATGTCTCCCAACATTTGAAAATGGATAAAAGAAAACAAGTGAGTGATCTTTTCTCCTTGCACTGGCAATTTAAAATTCAAGAGCTACACTCATCCTTGTGTACTAGAACTGCATGTACAAAGAAAATATAGTTAGAATGAACATGGTCTGGATTTGGGGAGATTTTTCAGAAAAGGAGGTAACAGAGGCAAGTGTTGAGCTGTTACTCCATAAGCCTTTGGGTGTCTTGTAGAATGGACAAGCACATCACACACAGTAAAATTTTAAAATCTATTGTAAAAAAACACCTTAAAGCCACTTGCTTTAAGCTACAGTTATTCAAAAGATAATGCATATCAAAAACTACTGGCTATGGACTATGATTTGTTTGCTATTTAGAGGCTGGCAACAGAAATGAAAAGAAATCAGTATTGGGTGGGAGCCCTGGTACTTTATTTGTAAACCATCTGGTGCCTAAAATTAATCCCTGGCACAGAGATGGCAAATGACACCTGAGTTAATACCCACTGATGTTAGGATTTTCCACTACTAACAGCTTATTCCAGATCTTTTTTGAGTAAATTGACCTGGGTTTTATCTTATTTGTTTCTAATGGAAATAGGGAGTCCTTCCATAAATCTATTTTTGGTTCAGGGTGGTTTAACCAAAAAGATGTTGTCTCCACTCCTTAGAGCTGCAGTGTTACTGTATTGTACAAACATACACGTCACAGAAGTTTCCATACTATTGTTTCAAGCTGTAGTTGTGCTGCCACATGGTTGATTTTCCATAAATCTTCAAATGCAAAGTTTTCCTAAAAGGCACAAGTCCTGCAGGGGAGCTGCAGGCAGAACTCCAGTCCCACCTGACTTCAGGTGCAGCATGAACTGAAAATACACAGATTTTAAAGTGTGATCCCTGAGCTCAGAGTACCACAGTAAAGAAAGCAATAGTTCTGCATTGCTATTTCTGTCTGGCCTAGGCAAGTCACTCCTGTACCAGTTCTAGAGCAGATTTATTGCAGTAACCTGCTCAGACTAATGGAAATGGGAAATCAACAGATTCTTTTTTGTAGGAGAAAAACCCCAATAAGCTGAGTGGTGTTTGTGAACTTTGGTCATACAGGAGGCCCTGATGACAGCAACAGCCCCGCACCGTGTGAGTCTAGACACTGATGTACAGGCAAAAGGAATGCAGCTGTTGAGAGAAGAAAATCCCTGTCAGAGCCTGCACTTCTGATTTGACATCTGGGAGGTATCTGCCTCTGGCTGCAGACACTGTGAGGTGCAGAGATCAAGGCACAAAGACAGGTGTCTTGTTGATTTGCAGTGATCCATTGGAAGCTGGCATGAGGGATGCCATCTTCAATCCCTTCCTGGGCATTTACTAAATGAGAAGGGATTATTTGAATGTGTTAGGGTTTTTCTGTCCCATGCTGTACCTCATTTAAATGGCTTGCTGTCACCATGATATTTTCTGGAAAATCCCTCGCCAGGATTTCTTCTCCTGGGAAGCTGGGAAGCTTCAGCTTCTCCATGTTTTGCTGCTCTGGAATGTGGTCTGGAGATTGTTTATCCAAACATGTGAATTGTTTTTAATTAATGACCAATCACCATCAGCTGTGTCAGACTCTGAGGAGTCAGTCATGAGCTTTCATTATCATTCTTGTTAAGCTTTCTGATGTATCCTTTCTCTTTCTTTAGTATAGATATAATATAATATAATATAATATAATATAATATAATATAATATAATATAATATAATATAATATAATATAATATAATATAATATAATATAATATAATATAATAATAAATCAGCCTTCTGAGAACTTGAAGTCAGATTCTCATCTCTCACCTCATCCTGGGGACCTCACAAACACCACAGTTTGCTAAACTACAAAGATTTCTTTACAACCATCTAAAATACTTCTGCAAACCCATAATGTTTAATTGTCTCTCTGAGATACCCACAAAAGCTTTCTTTATTACTGATTTTTTTCTGTCTAACTTCCCAAGTGGAAATATGATTTGATTTCTTCAAGCATGCACTTGAATTTGAAAATTAAGCCATTTGAAAAACCAGGCTTCAGACTGAAGCACTCTTTGCTTGAAGTTCCATCCTGAACAAGCTCAGAGAAGGATGGAACTAAGGCTGACAGTGCATGACTTCCTGGATTAAACCCACCATTTCAATGAATCCATATGGTAAAAGCATTATCAACATGGCAGAAGCCCATCGATTTATTTCACTGGGTGACACTGCCTTCTTCCTTCTTTCTTCTTCTCTTCTTCTCTTGCTATTTCCTGGAAAATTAACTGAAGAATGACTCACCCACTTCTGGAAGCACTAAAACTCACCTCTCCTACTACACTTGTTAGCAGCCTTAGTGCCCCACGGTCGTGGACAAGAGAGTCTGTGTAAAATGAGCCAAGGTATTTTCTTGGATCCACCTTATTATCCATGGCACACAAATCAGGGCGCACGTTGAAGCCATGGGAGATTCGACCCACTGTGTATGGAAAAGCTCCACCTGCAAGAAGGAATTGTTAATAACTTTTAAAAAGCTGAAAATATCTAAGAGGGGAGAAAAGCCACCTTATCACCAAAGATCCATAAGTTTTCTGGCAGCTCTTTGGAAAGAAAGTGCTTTGCACTAGTGGTTTTTTATTCCTTTACCTTCATTAGCTTCTGTCTCTATTTTTCTCACTTCTTCACTACTGTGATGCCCAAATTCCTCCTGCTGCTTCCTCGTCCCTTTCCTTAAACCACCTGCTGCCTGCCCTTCCTTTTTGTTTTCCCTTAACTGTTGTACCAGTTCAAGCCCTGCAGGCTAGAGAGTGTTCATAAAAGCTAGAGAGTGTTCATAAAAGCAGCTGATCTGTCAGACTGTCTTCTTTGGGGTGACAGTGCTCAGCTGGTGGCAGGCTTCATGTGGTGACCCCATTAGCTGAGACACAGAAAATACAACTGTACCATGCTCAGCCAAAGAGCAGGAGTTTCACATGGTACACTACTCACCTCCATGTGCAAAGCAAACTTTCAGCTTAGGGAATTTTTCAAAAATTCCTCCCATAATCATGGAGCAAATGGCCATGGTTGTTTCTGTTGGCATGCCTAAGAAGAAAAACATCTTAATTGTGAAAGAGCTTTACTTTTTAAATTTCCTATTTGATTTTTAAATGTTGTTTTAATTTTTTTCCATTAGCCTTGAGCCAACTGAAAAAGTAATAGTTGCAGGACAGCTACCAAAAGTCATGCATTATTTCCACTGGAAGGACACAGAGTTGAACTCTAATTAACTGACATGAAGACACAGGTCTGGAAGTGGAGGTGTTCTGAATTCTAAGTCCAGGTTTTACTCCATACCACGAGGACAGATGGGTATATAGACAGGTTGGGTATGTCCTGAAATACCCTGTACAGGCCTGATTCCCATTATCCTTGCTCCAAGACAAGTCTGGAATATGCCAGGGTGTCTTCTCCCCTCTGCCTGTGGGTTTCTTTTGTGTGGAAAGTGGAGCAGATATGTTAATGGATATTCCAGCACAGATTTGGGGTTTGGTTACCACATGATGCCAGACCCTACAGTTTAGAACTAACCACTTTGCTCCTAGCTGAGTTGGATGCCTGCTTAGGAAGAGAATGGGAATTTAGGTTCCTACAGCAGGCCTCAGCTTCTGATCACACCCAACATATTTAGAGTATCATGCCATTTTAAACACCCAGCTTCAGATATGCAGCTTGAAATCAGGAACTGAGTTCCTCATATTTATGGGGGAAACAACAGCTATGCATCTGGAAAGGTTATTTTTATTAATGTCTTACCATACACTCAGATGCAAAGCATTATTAGGCTTAGTAAGAATATATTCTATTTTCATTTTAAGTAAATGCAATAATTTTATTTTCTTCTTAAATCTGCATTTTCTTGTCTGATCTGATTAAGACTAACTGATATTTTTTCAAGATAATGCATTGGTGATTGGGACAGCAAGACTTTCCAAGCAGAATGTGTATTAAATATATACGTTGTGTATGTTTTTCAGAACTGGTGGCAGTGCAAAACCATGCAAAAAAAAAAAAAACCCAACACAAAACAAAATGCATGAGAGTAGAATCAGGTCTAAACATTTCTGGGTAGCAGAATAACCCTGCTCCTGTTATTCAGTGTTATGATTTACCTATCAAACAGGGAAAAAATGGAAACTAGATAATATCCCACACCTACTGAGAGCTTTCAAAGTACATGTTGTTTCAACTACAGCAGATGTAAAGTTAGATTTATTTCCTCTCTGATCAACATGTTTCTAAGAAATAACTCAAGAAATTATAGAAAAAAATGTTTGGTTTTGCTTACTCCTTCATTTACTCCTGTTATTTTTGAGGAGCTGATTTCTGAGATGATTCACTTCTTCCTTGTTATCTGCTCTTTGTATTTAGGGCAAAAGAGATGACTATATTCTGTTGCTAGTCTGAATAATTTTAATTCTAAGTATTTAAAAGAAAAGCAAATAAGGTTAGAAACAAATGACTGCTGAGTTTATACAACAGACTTAATCATAATACTAGATTTAAAAAAAAAAGAAACTTTGACAGAAAAATGATGTAATTTTCTCTGTACTTGTACTTTACTTGGCAGCAATCTCCTGGACATAATCCAGTTCATAAATGTAGGTTAAGCAAAGTAAATATACACTTACCTATTAGCCAGGGAAACCAATATTTGGACATCCTCCCATCTATCTGCATGTCCCAGGGATGCACAAAGAGACAGCAATTTAATTTCTCAGCAGCCTGCAGCAAAAAGAAAAAGTCTGAATCTTGATTAATCATAGCAAAACACATCTTAGATCTTAGTCATCCTTTTCAATGACCTGCAGTAGTACTGAGCAGTAGTACTAGTAATGAAAATAGGCCCACAAGTAAGAACTATAAGCAATAGTTGGCTGTATTTACTCCTCTGGGCCATATTCTGAAGTCCTCACTCAGTTTCACACTCTTCCTGTGACTACAGGATGGAAGCATAGATGATGACATCTCTTTAGTGAACCAAGTGTTTCTCAGAATAATGCAGTACAAAAATGCTTTTCCAGCTATGTTTTTCAGCCATCCTGTAATATAAAATCAGTTCAAGCAAACATTCTTTTGGTTTCATTACACATATGAGAATGAATTCCCACATTGTCTAACAGAATCATTTGAGATGGTTTTGCAGAATTGTTCCAGCTGCATTCAGAAATTTTCATTGAGTTGCACTACATTTGTCCCCTTTGGCCCTATACCTAGCTTAAAAAAATGCTAAATTATTCCTAATTCTTCCTAACAGTTCAAAATCTGGCTGTATTCTGATCAATAATACATCTCTACCCAAGTACAGTAATTCTTCCAAAACTACTGACATCTTTGGAAAGGCAAACAGAAGACTAGTGTTGGATGCTGACTCTGACTGTAATTTAACTGTGTGCTTAAATTTAAATACACAGTCATCAGAGTCATTCATATGCTTAACCAGGATTTAACAGCTTCGTTTTGTCAGATGTATTTCTGGACATGCTCTTGTTGCTAAGGAGATTGTCACACATTTGAAAAATTTGGGTTTATTTACCCATACATGCATAAATAAAAGCTGCAACTTTTGGATCGTGGAGAATAATTGCCATCTACATTTGTAAACTAAAAATAGCAATTCAATAACTGGCCTGGTAGTTTGGCAAAGTTCATTATCCAATATGGCTTAATGTCATAATCTGTATTATCCAGAGATGTTTCTAAAAATGAAAGGGGTAACTTCCTACATGTGTGAAACATAAGCTGAAGGATGTACAGTTTAAGAGAGAGATCCCAGAAGAAGAGAGGGATCTCAGTAGCAGAGACATGGAGTTACTGGAGAGAGCACCAAGATGATGGAGGGACTGAGCATCTCTCCTGTGAGGAAATGCTGAGAGAACTGGGACTGTTTGTCCCCTAGGAGAAAAGCTTCTGGGGAAATCAGAAAATTTCAGGTTGCCCAGAGGGATTGTGGAGTTTCCATGCTTGGAGATTTTTAAAAGCCACCTGGGCATGGTCCTGGGATCTGGCTGTAGGTGGCCCTGCTTGAGCAGGGGGTTGGTCCAGGTGGCCCCCAGAGGCCTCTCCCAACCTCAGCCATGCTGTGATTCCATAAATGTGAGCATTTCCAAGAGCAGATGTTGATATCTGACTGTATATGGCCATACAAACATGGTTCTGTGCCAACAGAGTTTCTGAATAAATCGAGCATCCTACAAAAGAACCTCTGTGAATCAATTCCAGGCTGACAGCTCTAATAACTTGAGAAACAGATTCAGAATGGACATTGATTAAACCCCTAATTTAGACAAATGACCACCTCATCTGGACCTCAGGCTATTTAAGAAATGCTATCTATTAATTCATTTGATAATCAATACATTCAGTTTGGGAATTTTGGTCCTGTTTACATAGTTCTGTGTGGTACTTTGGTGCTATAGGTATCTCTGATAATCTCAGGGGAGTTTATCAGTTATTTCAATAGGATTGGAAACAGTAACTTGAACTCAAATGCAAACAATGCAGAAAGACTTTATATGATATTGCACTTATCCTCACAAATCAAGAAGGCAGATCTACAGTGTGAGCTAGTATAATAAAACAAAAGTTCTTATTCATTCTTATAAAATATATTTCAGAATATGTGGTATCATTGCCATTATATCCTATAAAGAATTATCATTTACAACTAAAGCTGAGTCTCTCTGATCACTAAGCAGATTAGAAGGCTCAAATGATGACTCAATCCTCCAAAATATTTTTAGACAGATTTCCATATCACAGAATTCCCCCAAAGAAGGAAAGCAAGAGCTACTCACAGCATAAACATCATAGAGCTCAGGGGCATTCAGGTCCCACTTATTGACATGAGATCCAATCTGCACTCCAGGAAACCCAAGTTCATTCACACAGCGCTGCATTTCCCTCACAGCCAGCTCTGGAGCTTGCAGAGGTAACGTGCCCAGCCCAATAAACCTCTTGGGGTACTTCTTTACTGTGGCAGCTAAGTCATTGTTTAACATCTGGGCAAGATCTAAAGTATCCTGAGGTTTGGCCTGGTAAGATACGAAGCAGAAGAGTACATTTAAATATAGTTCTCAAATGTTATCACCTTTGGAAGTTATTGGATAAATGTCATTGCAAACAACTGGTAGGGTTTGAACCCAAATTTGCTTTACAGTTCTGAATAGCTGGAAAAATAGAGCTAAATTCTGCCTTGCTTTAAAACCTCTGGGTACAGTTCTGCTTTTTCTCTTGAATATTTTATCAACTGCTGTTGCCTTTACTGCTCAGGATGAGTGCAATAAAACCCAGGTTGCTGATGTACTTAAGTACCTGGTCTTTTGTGTAAAGCAGTCCCCTGGTTTTGTTTATCCCCATGCAAAAACCTCAGTATATAATTTTTATACATAGCAATGAATATTTACTCTCCTATTACTGGAGCTGAAGAAATAAAAATAAGAAATGGGAGATGCTGGAACATGTGAATTCTACAGAGGAAGCTTGAGCAAACTTCTCTAACATTTAGAAGGAGATAACATCCATAATTCTAATATGGAAGTGCAATATCCATGCAATCAAACTCTAGATTTTTTCTCCCAATACATATTTAATGGAAAACATTCCCTTAGATACCAGAATAAAATTTTGAAGAGAAGTTACTAAATAGAAATGATAAAAATCAATGGGCTTATCACAATAATACTAAATGCACAAATACATTTACATATAGGCATCTTGACCTGTGCACATTGCTAAATAGTCACATCCAGAACGCATTTAGAACAGCATTTTGCTGTGATTTATCTCCTCAGCCTGTCTTATTTCTTTGAAGCATTCAAGATCACCACGTGGGGAACGTAGGAACTTAAATTTCCTTCTGAATTTTCAGATTCAAAACATTCTAGGTTAATGAGTCCCATGCCACATTTAAAAGAAAGTGGGACAAGGCCACAATTGCATCCTTTATGTCTTTTTTTTTCCTTGAGAAAGTACTGATTGATGTCTAGCTTTCATGGAATGTGTACATTCATGTCTGCCTGCTAACCATGGATTCATGTTGGATATATTTTTTCTCTCCATTTCCAGCTGCCCCCATAAGGAATTCAGCTGTTTTATCTTTTCTCCCTGGGTGTGGAGCTTTGCCAGGACATCCTGCAGACACCTTCTCATACCTGCACTCCTTTTTTGCCTTTTCATTTTCACAGCAGAACAGTTCTAGTGACTACTTCAATTTGTAGGAAGATGCTTTTCTTTTTTAAAAATGTTGCTACATATGAATTATCAAATATCTTAGTTGGAACTTACCCAGTAGCTGAACATTACAGGGACTGTGGACAGGACTTGGATGGTGACTCCTGAGTAAGAAAAAGCAAATATTAATGCTTCCTTTTTTGTTTTTGAGAAAATGCTATAAATAAGAAAGTACTTTGGTTTGAGAGGCAGAATGTAAAAGCTTTACTGATAAGAAAAGCTGATTTAACAGTGACATAGAGAAAATATTTTTTTTTAAATTAAGGATCATGGCAATAAAACACATAGTGTATCACTTTATTAGGATTTGGATATTTTTGCTAAGTAGAAAGAACAAACACTACCATAGTCATGCTAGTTAATTTGGGAAATTAGGGTTTTTGATTTTAGAAGGATTTAGTATGCACATGTACAAACAATTAAAATAGCAATTTAGTATTACTCTCACATGAATGAAACTGACATTAAACCAACTGAAAACATTAACTCAAGTTTACTTTTGGGTGAATTTGTCATAAATATTAAACAAATAAATGAATTAGCCCAAAGATAAATAACATTATGTAACCAATGGTTGTTAAACAATGTTTTCCTAAGTGTTCCCAAAGCTAAATTGTGTTAGGTTTCATTCATCTTGTGTCTGGACTGCTGAGGTTGTAAATATAAAAAAATCCGTTTGTTTTCAGAAATAACTTTGATGTTAAAAAGAAAAAGAATTAAGTCCATGTTGTTTTGTTTCTACTCAAACACAAATCTCTATTATAATATTTTGTGTGACAGGTTACAGGAATGAAAACAACAAACCTGGCAGACAAACAAAATAAACAATAAAGAGTAATTAGGACATCACAAAATAGTTACATGCAAAGCTGTTTCATTTTGGTGGTTTTTTGGGTTGGTTTATAATATTTTTGCACATATCTTGTCATGCTTTAAAAAATTTAACTTGGTTGTTAGTTGTAAAACTGCTAGAACAAAAAATGGCAGAAAAAACCTCCAGGAGAATGAACTCTAGGAGACCTCTAAATGACTTGCCAAAATATTTGAATGATTAAAATGATTTATCCTCCTCCTGAGAAGTTTAAGTAGGAAACAAGAGAAGAAGCTGACTCAGATTGCTACAAGATCTGAATAATATTATGTGCAGCAGCAATGGTTTAGGGGTAAGGATTAGGTCTGCAAAATTACATAAATACTGAATTATCCAAGTTAGATCATCCACCAATATGGGCACTTGATTAGTCTGTTGAGAACATTCTCCATGTTTTCCACAAAAACCATTGTATCTGCTTTCAATCCATTTTTACACTTCTGAGCAAATTTAACATAAACCTTAAAGGTACATTTCCAAGCTGACTGTTGCTAGACATTAGCTTTAGGAAAAAGAATGAGCACAGAAAAGCCTCTACTTTTTTACCCTCTTCAGAGGGTTTAAAAAGGAGAAAATAACAAGGAAAGGCAGTTAGGATGAATTGATATATTATCTCAAACAAAATTGTGATGATTTGTGTCACAGAACTGTGATGGTAATTACTTTTACAGCTTGTTTTATTGAGTTACATGGATAGCTTGCTTTATTGAGTGGATCAAGATAGAAATATGTACATCAATTAGACCTAGGACATATGATTGGGGGAACTAATTGAGTCTCTTTGCTCCACTGGAGACCATTTCTTATTACTGGCAAGATTGCACAAACAAAGCCTTTTAACCAAGTTATCTCTCTGAGTTAAAAATAACTTTCAGTGACTGATTCTAGTTTTGTTCAGCTGGGACACTTCTTGCATCTTTGCCCCAAAATTATGCCACGTTTGGAAGTTAAATTTTGGGTATAATCTATCTCAGCCTGTGTAAGAGAAAGCAGTCTGAACTAAGTTGCTACAGCTGTCTAAACCAAAAAGAAATAAATGTGGTCCATATCATTAGCTGAGCAGTAAGGATGAAGAAATGAAAAACACCAAGGCCTTTTTTTCCTCCCCACATAATTAATTGGCTGATACCTGTATGTCTGGAGTGCTGTAATAAAAAGGGACATTTTTAGGGGACAAGTCACCAGATGGTGCTGTAACATACAGGTTTAGATTTTTTTTTTAACCAAGCAAGCACTGTTCAGTTAATGAAGAAATATTGTGATGCTGCTTTCATGATACATTTTCTTTTCTGGAGAAGTGCTGCAAAAACTTGAAAAAAAATCCTCCTGTGTTTTCCCTTTGTCTACAACAAACATATGGGGCAGAACTGCTTTGTAGAAACTTGCCATTAGTGCTGAGGGAAATATCTGAAAGAGAAAGATGCCCAAAGGCTATTTATGATCCACTGTGTAGTTGAGTGATTTAGTAATCCCCAAAATCCCTGAGCTAACTCAGAGAAACATTACAGCCTAGTTAGGCCATGATTCCATGATTCTGTGACAAGGCACATATTTCAGAGTCTGCAAAGGCTTTCTGGAATTCCCATTGAATGTCTAATGGTTGGAGTTTCAAATTCTGCTTTTCCAGGGTGAAAATGAAGTAGATGAAAATTTTGCATGAATTGCCCACTACCTGGTGGGTTCCCAAGCTAGCTTATGTTATGTGTTGCACTAAACCTCCCTAAGAAGAATAACCCAGACTATCTCCAAACACAGAATCACAGAATGATTTAGGTTGGAAAAGACCTCTAAGATCATTGATTCCAACCATGAATCCAGTTCTGCCAAGCCCACCACTGAACTGTGTCCCCAGGCACCACATCTGCACATCCTTTAAATCCCTCCAGGGATGGGGACTACACCAGGGCTCTTCTAGGGCTTGACAACATTTCTAGTGAAGAAATTTTTGCTAATATCCAATCTAAACCTCCCCTGGTGCAATTTCAGGCCATTTCTTCCTGTTTATTGTTTGTCATCTTGGAGAAGAGACCAACTCCCCATTTCCCACAACCTCTTTCATGTGCTTGTCGAGTGATAAGGCCTGAGAGGAGGAAGCAATAATCATAAAGATGCTACTTGTACAATATCCACTCTTTTAAGCAATCCAGGTGTTAGTTCCTTATGAAAAGTTGAAGATGTTCGAGTTGTGTCTACTGGGAAACTATGTAGAAACTATTCAGGCCTCAATCTAAGTAATATAATCTAAAAAAATAATCTTTAGTAACATAATATTTCTCTTAGAAGAGTAATTTGGAATTACAGTGTTAATAAGAACTAGCAAAAATAATTGATCAGCCTAGAAATTCCTTCCCTCATCCTCAGTCTCCCATCTTACCAATCTTATTTAGTGGCTTGCATGTAACATGATGGAAAATAAATTTGCAAATTTGGCATCTGGTTAAATTTCTAAATGAGGAAAACCCTTTTCTGACAAAGTAATTGTACCAGTTCTCTAGGCTCAGAGTCCTACAGCAAAAACACAAAATGAGGCTGAAACATGGATAAACAGAAAAAAAGTATTAGAAAAGGAAACAGACATAGAAGAAATCCTGTGTGTAAAAAGAATATTTTTAATATTTGGAACAAAAATGAAAGGGCTTTCTCCTCCTTTGTGAATCATATTTTAACTGGAATGTATGATGCCATTTCAAGTCAGGGTCAGTCATCCTTACTTTTGTCAATTTAGTGTCTTAAATCCCTCAAAAATTAATAAATTCTAGTGGGGAATAAATTGCTACTGAGAATGAGGAAAGTTATGGGCACAATATAAATCATATATACTTCTGAGCATATCAGTTTCCAATAACTTTCAACAGATTAAAACCCAGGACTTAGTATGTTAAACCTTTTTTTGATATTGTTGTTGAGCACTTTCAGATGGGCTGACAGAGAAGTTGTTATTCTAAATGAAACACAATGATTTGTGGAGGTACCTGACTGGTCCATCTCTTTAATCCTTACTTCTGGGTCCCAGCAGTTCTCTTGGATAACTCTAAAAACCTTTCCATCCTTCATCATCTTTGCCTGTCCCTGTGAAATGACATTTTCATATATTATAAATGTGACAAAGTAGTACCTCCTAATTTATAGTCTCTTGATATGTTGGGCTCCTTACAGAAATTCAGTGGCAAAATTTTGATCTTTTATTTCTATTCAGTAGGTATTTTTAAACAGAAACTATTTTAAAAATAGATATGAATAAAACAGTCATTCATAGTTCTGATTTAATTCTTCAGAATTATATAAAAAAAATCCCCTTCCTCTTGCAATGTACATCACTGTATATTTATTTGGAAGAGATACCAGGTACCTTTATCCAAGTTTATCCTCAAAGCAAATTTTGACCTCAAAACAATGCTCTAATTAAATCTGTGCTAAATTTTCCCTTTGGGTATGTGTGTGTTCAATAGCATCACAATGATTCCAGTAACCACAGAAATAATTGTGTAACACAGTTAATTTCAGTCCAGTGATTTCTTATCACCAGTGATACTCAGACAAAAGGAGACCTATTGTGTTGTCTTCAGATTATGTTTTCTCCTTGGTAAGAAAAAAATAAATTGAAGAATTTGGGAAAGAAAAGTCCCAAACAAAACTTATACACAGTATAGACCCATGACCCGAATCAGTGTAGAACTTTCTCATATGCCACCAATTTCCAGACTTAGGAAGTTCAAAATATTATCAGAGTCATGGAATTTGTTCCTTTATCAGCCTGGAAACTTTTGAAATGTCCTATTTGGTTGATTTGTGAATTGTTTAAAGGCAGTGTCACCACATTAAGGAAATTGTTACAATTAGGGGTGCCCACCAGCTGCTACAGACACATCAGGATTTCTGCTGGCACAAATGGATGAGACAAAATTCACCAACACCTGCTAGCCCCGAGTATTTCTTGGTTGTTTTAATCTGCTGCAGGGATAATGGAAAGTCAGAGGATCCTTGGTGCTGTGCATGAGGGCTGGGGCAGTGCAGCTGTGCAGCAGAGGCACTGGGCAGAGAACCCACTCCATCTGCAGGTGAAAACTGAAAGCCACACAAGCAAACCCAGCAGCCACTCCTTCACCTTCCCAGTAAACAGGAGCTGAAGGCAAGGCAGTCTTTGGGCCCTTCAAGAAAGGGATTTCTCTCTCTCTCTCTCCAAAGGGCACTTTATTTTTCCTCACAAAATTGGTCTAATTTAGGATCCTGTTAATTTTTCTAAAGAAAAGAAACTGTTAAATCAGAATATTTATTACCAGTGTGCCCAGCCAGGGGGGGGTTCTGTCCCCCTCTTCTGAGAGCTCAAACTGTTCTTAACCTTGAATTTGTTACTACCTTCATACATCATTCACAAATGTACTGTCCTAATGAATATTTTAAAGCCATCCTCAACAAATCTAAGTGTGCTGCCTTGGCAACCTGTCAAGTTACTTGTTAGCTGTATCATGGGTTGTGAAAATTACGTGAAATATTACAACTACAGGGTCCTGATCCCCTGGTGAAATACTTCAGGTTCTTGTAAAACTGGTTTTCCAACCTGATGGAGAGGTTTATTGTAGCCATACACTCAAATACATTAAGAAAAGTTTAGAGCATTGATACAGGTTGTCCAATAAACAAAAAAATACTTGGGGTGTGAGAAAAAGGTGCAGTAGAACCAAGCACTTCATCAAGAATAGATCACATGGACTTTACTGTTCCATTCTATTCTATACTTCTCTACTCTATTCCATCCTAAAAACTACCTAATATTTGTTTCGATTAATGTATGTGGAAATTAAGAGGGAGACTTTTAAAAATTAAGATTTGGTTCAGCAAACTACATTTAAAATTCTCTTCTCACTAAACCACTCAGTAACATCCCAAAATGCACTTTTAAAATATGCATGTAATTATTTTCTTCCAGTTTGACCCTGGTGCTTCTTCAGAGAATGATATGGGAGGCCTTTGGGTTTTTTTTAAATCTTAGGAGTTACCATCCCCAGCTCCACCTGTCTGAACAGGATTTTATTTTGCCATGCACATTTTGTCATGCAGAAATTTCCAGACAGAAGTAGGCCGGATGGAATTCTTGGAGGAGTGTGTAAGGCCATTATTGACTTGTCACAAAGTTCCTCTGCAAATTATTTTTAGCACAGAATTTTAGACCTGTAACAAAATCACCAGAAATGTGTCCAGTCCCTGTATCCTTCCTGCAGCTGCCATATTCCAACATCTGTGCCATCCATGCTTTGGTTTCACAGGTGGCTTGTTCTTGTTTATTAAAATATCATTTCCTTTTGGGTTTGCTTGTCACACAGATGACTGCATCTAACTCAACCCAAATCTGTATGTAATCTGCTTTAGCCTGACCTTTCTTGTTGGAAAGACTTTCCCAGAGCTATCCATTCCAAATGTTAAAGTGAGATGATAAAGAAGAATGGATGCTGGTTCATACAAGAGGGTGTGAGTTTCATCTTCCAGGCAAAAGGTTCTGCTGAGGTCTTTTAGGACTTGGCCTGATACTACTTCATAGGAAATAGACTTCTAGAGAAATCTGTATCAAAACCAGAGCCAGTCTTATTGACATTTTGCTTCTCTAATATATCTCCTGTGAGTTTCTATTCCTGATGATGACACAAGATCAGCTCTGAGAACCAGAGGCCAAACCTTGCAGTGATGATCCAGCTGTACCCATCCACCATATCCATATCTCTGTGGAGGAAAGAAGAAAAAGACAGGGCTAGTTAGCTCTCTGCAGTAATAATAATAATAATAATAATAATAATAATAATAATAATAATAATAATAATAATAATAGCAGTTCTTACAAAAATACCTCATTCAGGAGAAACCCTTACACGTGCTGAGCTTTGAGCCAGAGTAGCCTCACTGACGTCAGCAGAAGTGCTCAAGTGTTGCTGGACTGGACTAATGGTGTTTGTAGAGCTGGAATTTTAGTTTCCAGTTCAACAACATTTTTAAACAGCTGCTTTAGAAATGCTGAAAATTGCTTACTACATTGAGGTTCTAACTGAAATAATTTTGACACTGAAAATATTAAATTAAGCATCTGGCAGTGTGAAAATTGAGCCGTCAACTTTCCAATCTGTGATCAGTTAATCATTAGCACAAAGATGCATTGATTCCACTTTGCAGCTTCCATGACTCAGCAGCAGGAGTGAAGGTCAGCCTCTTGTCTATTAATATTTAAACAGGGAAGAGAAGCTAAAAAGGAGAAGCTTAGATGCTCATTGATTCTTCCAGAGAGATTCAGAATTGTTCATGCAAAAAACGCAAAACCTACATAAGATGCTGATTTCCTTTTACTTTCATAAATTATCAATTAGAAAGGAATGAACTCTTGAAATCTCTGAGTGAAAACAATGCTCATAATTCCCATTTCTCCAAAAAAAAAAGAAACATTTAAAATGAAACTAAGCAAGAGCAGGCATTTGTTTTGCTCAAGTGTAAACGATTTGGACACAGTCCTGAATTTCCTGTGATACCAAATCATCACTCAGTGCCACTGTGAGCTCTCCTAATGTGGGTGTGAAGAGCCAAACCTCCTGACCTCAGCCAGAGATGCAGTCACTGAGGCTGTGTGCTCTGTTTAACTATGCAACTATGTAAATTTTATTTAAATTTATACATCTAGAGGTTTATACACATGTAAAAATACTGAAATTTTGGGAAATTTAATGAGCGACAACTAATGAGAATTATAAACTAGATCCATGCTAATTGCAATTGCAAGCTGAGCAGAAAACAAGCACCTGAAATGGGTACTGAAGGAGCCCATAGGCAGTAGAGAAACTCATTTTCAACTGATTTTATTCTTTCTTCCCTTCAGGTATTAGTTGTAGGTATTGACAGTCCATATCTGCTTTTTCTGTGATTTTCTATACTTGTGATATTTTCCTAGGCTGTTAAATCAGTACCTTGACAATAGAATTTTCTAGTTTGAAGGTCCAGTATTTACAAAGTATTTACAAAGCTGGAAACAAGAAGTTTAGCACTAAATAAATGTGTGCATGGTAAGATGCCTCATTGGTTTTCCTTGCATGATCTGTGTTAATGGCTTGAATTTCCACAGGACTCCAGGGAATTCTTAGAGTTGTTTTCTACTCTGAGCCCATTAATAAACTATTAAATTGCTCAGAACAGAGGGAAAGAAACCTAGCAGGTGGAAATTAAATTTTAAAAATTTGGTATTTGCCTCTTTATCTCTGTTTAAAGAAATGCAATGCTGGCCCACAGTGTCTAACATTAGTGAATTTAGTCTTGATGTACATCAGTGAACATCAAGGAAATCTTGGGGTCATTTTGAGTCAGTGAACTTATTGCCCTTTTAAAGTACTTACATACAAAAATATTTAATTTTTTTAAAAACCCATATAACACCATGTTTTAAAAAAACCCATATAACATCGTGTTTTAAATGAAGTAATTGCACAAAGACAACAAAATCTGAAACATGCAAAAGCAACCTGTCTTTCTAGTATGGATATTTACACTCCTATCCATTTAAAACAGACATAATTATTCTGAAAGTATCTGTATCCTCACCTACATTATCCAGTGTATGTGTTTTTCATCAGGAGCTGTTATTATTACAAATAGGGTGTTCAAATAGATATTTCTAAAAACCTTCCTAGCCAAACAAGGAAACAAACATTCCTTTCCAGGAGGTTTTGTGCATAATGATGTTATTTTTCACAACTAATGAAGAAATAATCCTATGTATGTTTTCAATGCCAGGTTTTCTCATGACTTTTTTTTTTTTTTCTAATATGCTGTTTACATTTCCCAGCTGCTCTCTCTCTAATATTGACTGAAACTGGACTGCCTAAAATCACAGAAATGCAGAGCTAATAGATATGAAATCCTTTCAGATTGATTACATTTAAACCTAAATGAGATTTTTCATTCTAAAATGCATTTCACAGGATCATGAAAAACATTGTGGACAAGAATAAATTTATGACACTGAATAATAACAACAATAGCAACAACAATAAGCTAACATAAATTCATTAATAGCTTCAGTGTTCTGACAACTGAGATTTTCTATTTTAAATACAACAGGCTGCTTCTTTCCAGTAACTGAAAAAAGAACAGATATTAGTAAAATTATCATCATCAATTAGCTGTACTTATAATGACCCCATTCCCATTGAAGTTAATGATTTCATGCCTGTGGGTATAATGATGTGAATAAATTTGTCTTAGTTAACATTAATTTTGTTTAATATTTGATTATTTATTTTATTTAAAACAAAAGCGAATACCATGTAGGAATGGAACAGAACAGCTCTATTTTTATCAAGAAAGTGGAATTTATACCTTATTATCCAAAAATCTTGTGTCTCAAAAAACTCAAGGAAAACTTTAGGAATTGCTTCAGAATAAATAAAAAATGGGGAACAGAGCCCAGTTTTACATGCCCTTCTGACTGGACTCTTGCTTTTCAAAGTAGTGAAATACAAATATTTTATAGTTGGAAAAATATCCCAAATTAGACAAAAACCTAGAGATATTTACCCCAGAACCCTTCATTCATTTTTCTTTCAAAAATCACATTGGTAGCAATGGTTGCTGATAACCTAAGGCACTGAATATCTAAACTCTTGTTACCTTTTTCAGGTCAGGCCATTCCTTAGGTAGAATGTGGCTATGAATATCAATTTTCATTTTTGAAGTGCCAGAGGAGAAATACTCCTTCAGTGCTAATGTTTTGTGTGTCAGTGCTGCTATCCCTGCTGTCCCTGGGTCACAGGTTATTATTCCCTTTGGCTGCTGGCCAGATCCACCTGCTGTCCTATCAGGAGAATGGGATACAGCGGCCAACCAGGGAGCCTAATTCCAGAGGAGTGGCTCTTCAAAAGAACAAAGAGTTTGAGCAGAAAGTCCCCAGGGCAAAGGGAAAATACTTGAGCAGTTGATCGAGGGCAAAGGGAAAATATTTGTTTGTATCGGCACTGAAGTGATTTATTTTATACAGCATCTAAAATGTCAAAAAAAAGTCAATAAAATTGAGTTAGTATAAGTGTATTAAGCATGCTGACTTGAATTTCCTCCTTTCTCCCTTTTAGGTTGTGAAATTATTTGTAGAGGGCATATAATATGCCCTTGGAAGAATCACACATCCTCATCTATTCTCTATTTTTCTTGCATTTTCTTTAAAGTTATATTAACCCCCTCCAAAATATTGAATTTTAGCCAAATCTATGCTCTGCATTTTACATTCCCCCTCCTCATCATTGGTTCACTCAGGATATTTACACAAGCTACTGCATAATGGTGCTTACAGCCTCTCAAGATGCCTCCATTATACAGGAATACATAGATGTATTTCAAATATACCAGCTTCTGCATCCTAAGTTAGGCTTAACTGGAGCTATTTCAGATTTCCTGTGAAACTACATCTCATCTTTTGCCCTTTACTCAATTTAGAATTACACTTTGCTTAAGATACCCTTGCTCTTTATTTGTGCTGTATTTTTGTCTGTAATTTATTCCCCCTGTAGTTTTATTTCAGTATATGTTACTCACACAACGTCCTCTTGTGAGTGTTTGTTAACCATTCCCTGATTAGTTTTTTTTTTAGTGAAAAATGCTGATTTTTTTCCCAAACCCAAATGCTGTTGTGAATCTTGCAACTTGAAATCAAGCATCTTGAAAAATAAGCATCTTGGCCCATTTTGTTTTATCCTTTTCCTGACCTCTGTATTTTATTTGGGCTTGAAAAAACCCCAGACTCTTGCATTTCCCTACTTGCTCACTCATTAAACAAGTCTGCTTTGGATTTGGTCAGATAACTTTCATGGGAGTTATTTTTCATGTCAACTTCTTGTGATAGGGTTGGTTGGTTTGTTGGTTGGTTGGTTGATCTTGTACTTTGCAGCACGAGGTCACTGAATGTTCCAAAGAAATAGGAAGCAGCAGTTTTGGGAAAGTATTCCCTAAATGAAGGAAGACAGAGCCAACAATTTGCTTTAACAGATCAAAACCCTGTGATTGAAAATGGCAATTATTTCTGTCTGAAAACCCAACTCAATCTGTTCATGACCAGGCTGCCAGGTTAAGCAGCAAATGGGCTCTCCTGCCCCAGGTGTGACAGCCGGGCTGTGTGATGTGGCACTGCAGTGTCAGCCCGTTGACAGCCGTGCTCCTGCATGGACTACAGCTGACAGAAGAAAGAAGTATTGATTCAGCTCTGGGAGCTCTGCATCATGATGGGAGGCAAACACTTAAAGTGAGACCTCCAGTGAAGAGATGTCTGCAAGACAATTCCCTTCTTAGGCATAGAAAGCAGAGTGAAGGGAGGGAGAGGGGCACAGAAAGATTTGTGCACCTGAATAGTCTAAGACACCAAGAGTCTTCAGTCACCAAAGCTGCAGGATTCCATGCAGAGCTCCGCTGCATTTCTTCAACACTGAGCTTAATTTCCTAAAAAAAGCTGTAGTTGTTAGTTACTGCTCCCAAGACACAGCTTAGCTTGCAAACACTGTAGTACTCCCACGCTGCATTTCATTTGTCAAAACACATCATTTAGAAACCACACCAGCTGAAGGCAACATGTGTGTCCATGTCGCTTGATCAGAGGGCAGTGAGACATCTGTCTGTATCCAGCAAGATCCATTGGGCCAGCAGCAGAGAGACCTTCACTGGTTGGGAACAAAAAGCTCTTCAGATACTCAGGCACCCAATGTACTCTAAACTGGAAAACATGACTAACAACTCCTCCAAGGACAATCTAGCTACAGGCTGTTCAGCCAAGGCTGATTTCAGACACACACACAAAAGCCTAGCAGATCTATAGGGTTTCATTTCACTGTAGGGACAAGCACTGAAGTGAAAGTGGTGTTAATTGGAGGGCAGTAAGTGCTCTTTTCTGAAGCTATTTAGCTTCTTTTATGAAACAAGTGCAGAATCTGAGATTTGGAGTCTTCAGGATCGAAATTCAGTGTTATGTTCTGGCTTTGCTTGTCGGGGTGAAAAGGGTTTCTTTGTGTCAGTGGGAAAACCCTGACGTCTTCAAAAGAGTCTGCATCAACAAACACTGGTAAGCCCTGCAGAGAGCTCTGCCACATCCATGCTCCAAGGCAGCCCATTTTCAATTAGGCTGAACAAAGACACAAAGAGGCAAATTCAGGATGCTGATCTCAGAAAGGGCTAAAGTACTCAGGCCAGTTTTTTATACCTTCCATTTTGCCTATTCCTCTCTGGCACCTGTTTTGGGAGTGCACATTTGATTGTGCAAATCAGCTGTTTTACACATTTGCACAGCTACAGAAAAACAAGTAGAAAACTCTTTGTGCTTGGTAGCTAAGATGAAGTACTTAAAGAATCCGTTCTTTCCAAATGAAATAAATGTTGAGCAGCACACTTATATTGGTTGCTTAGCAACAGGTTATCCTTTGGCTGTGCTGGGGACTGCACGGGTCCTCTGAGACTGCCATTACAGACCTGCTTGGAAATGTCAGATTTGGAAAGGATGCAAAAGTCAGTAATTCTATTTTTTTTCCTGTGGTATCAAATAATTAAACCTCTCCTATTAAATTAGCCTGATCACAGAACTTAAACCTCTTCTGGGACTCTAAAGCACACAGACTTCAGTGGGAGAGGTGTCGTCTGAGTTCTGCAGGGAAGAGCAACAATGGTTATGGTTTCCCTCCTAATGAGGAATTACATTATGCAGTTCCCATGCAGTACTTTCCATGTGGAGCTCTCAAGTATTATTTTTCTCAGGAAAACATCCTTTCACCTAGCAGAGCTACACCAGGAGGACATATCCAGCTACAGCTATACCAGTAAAGTCCTGAACCAAGATGTATCCTGGAGAATGAGTGGTGTTATGATTTCCTGTTCTCCAGTGCAATAAACCAAACACTCAGTGTGGCTGCCTAAGCTCCTGGTGGCTCGCAGAGCCGGCTGGACTGCAGTGCCAGGGTTTTCTTTACACACATTCACAGGGGCAACTGAAAAGGCACACACACCTCCAATCTACAGTCAGCTAAACCAGCTCAAGGTGGCAGCAGTGCAGGTGTACTCATCATTAAATGCTGAAGAGCAGTAGATTTTTCACTTTGTTATTTAAAAGCCTTTGCAGACACAAAGAGCTGTAAGAGCCTCTGTTTACACAGACATCAGAGCTGCTGCTGCTCTGTATCTTGAGCCCATTTAGCCTTGCAGAAATTTTGGGCTTTTTAGCTCAGGTGTGGCACTGTACTGGTGCCCCTCTGATGCTTCCAAGGTCTCAGCTATTGACTCTGCGTGGTGAAGTTTCACGGTTGCGCAAGCTCAGGGTGATGCTCTCCAGGTGAGGAGAGCTGCCACAGCCTTTTTGTGTCACTAAAATTTGCAATGTAAAGGTGTCCAAAGTTGCTGACGCCTCTGGCAGCCCTGCACTGCTCTGTGACCACCATCCTGCAAGAGTTCTGATGAATCACACAGTGATGAAAGCAAACACTGTCTTCTGCCAAATTCGTGACCATTACTGTGTTCTCTGTACCTAAGTGAAACCATTAAAAAATCCTTATTTCTAGAAAATATTACATAGTTAAAATTTAACTGCCATTCTAAAAGAATAAAACAAAATTATATGGCTAACCTTCAAATAACATAATTATTTTCTTTATACACTACAGTTGCAGTCCTGCAATTTACACTTACCATGCATTTATCCTGCATAGACATATTCTACAAAAAATATAAATTAAATAGATATTTTCTAAAATGTCAGTATGAAAAAAATAGAACTTTATTTTTTTCCCCATTATTAGACTCAAGCAAATAAAAAATACTCTATTTAAGAATGAATGAACCAGGCCAAGGTTCACTCCTGGGCAGTGACAGCAACCAGACAGATACCAGCAGCATAAACGTTGGCCAGAAAGAACAGATGGAATGAAGCTTACAGATATCAAAAAGTCATAATTTTCAAGTTAATACCCCGTGGTAACATCTGAAATAGTTTCAATTATTTAGAAGGCTGGTGCCTAAAACAAGTAAATAGTAACTCCTGCTGTATGTTGTCTCAACAACTTTTTTTTCTGTTTGTTAGATAGTCAAATCCTCACTTTTCCCTCTTTGCAGAGGCCTCTTTGTGGGACTCCTTGGGCACATCTGAATTCTGGGGACAAGGAGAGAGTTCTCAGAGCTTTCACTGCTTCAGAGAGGGAGTGAGTGCACAAGCACGGACCTCTCCAGCTCTGCAGATGTTTTCCATGTAAATGTTTGGGGTTTCGTGCTGCAGCTACATTTATTCATTCATCTGGAGGGGGGAGTTTGGCCGAGGAATTCCTCCCCAGAACATTTCTGGAGCCTATTTCACTAGCTGAGTCCAGCTACAAACAGGCAGGTACTGCCTTTTGGCTTTTTATTCTGACATTAGGAATTTAATAACACCCTTTGAGGATGAGCCACCTTCTTCACAATTACTGAAATAGATCCACGACTTCCTGGCTGTGTTTAAATGTGCTTTACTAATTTGCTTGATTTTGTTTTTTCTTTATTTGCTAAAAAAAGATTAAGAAATTGGCACCTTCGTGCTCACAACTACAGCTAAGACTGTATTGCAGATACACCAAAACATCTGTGTTAATTTCTGTGTGTGAAGATCAGAAAAAAAGCTGCTCCTAAATAAGATCTATTTTCTCCTTCAGGATATTGCCACTCATCTCCATCAAATGTTTCATTTAAACTTTTTAAAAATTGAAGAAAAATTCAGGTGTTTTAGAAGAACTCTATGGTAATTAATAATTTCGGACCCAACAGAAAGACCCCTTAAGTCACCAGGAAACCCAGTTGTTACTGCAGAGATCAATCAAGTGGAGATTCAAAAAGCAATTTTGAAAGACAGACCTGGAAAGACAGACTCATTTAAATGAGGAATCACAGGTAAATGAGTTCAGTAATTAAACACCAGAGTGCTGCTTTTGGACTAGGTGTGACAGCCCGTGCCAGCTTGGTGCCTCAAAAGCAAGATGTGCATTATAAATCAGGACTTTTTAAATGCTGTTGGTGCAGCTCCCTGTGAGTGCTGCAGGCTGCAGTTGGTGGAGCAGCAAGCAGTGGCTGCAGAGCTCCCAGAGAGCAGAGATCTCCTCCTGATGGCCCTGGGCTCTGCCTGTGGGATGTGACCCAGGCTGGCCCTCCCTCGTCCCTCTGCAATGTCAGAGCAGGCTGGGGAGAGCTGCTGCTGAGCACGGTGCTGATTTACAGCCAACGCTTTACACATTCATATCATGCACTGGCTGGGGAATGGGTTTTTAAATTCCCTTTGTCTCAAGTAATTCAGCTTTTTTAGGAACAGAAAGGAAATACATGCCTCCAAATATCCATTTTTCTAACATGTTTGCTTGTCTCTGCTGTATGTTATTGAACAACTGGGTGTACTGAAATCCCTTGGGGCACAACCATTAGGATGCATGCTTCAAATACCAGCATTGGGATGGTGCTTTTCACTGAGTGTTCACCATTGACTAAATAATAAAGGAAATTTCTGTCGCTAACCTTTTCATATGAAAATCTGGTAACTAGCAATACAATTTCATACCATCTGTGAAACTCTCAAGTTTTGGATCCTAGTAATGAACTATGGGTGTTTATTAAAATTAATCAATAATACAATTAACAATGATTAATGCCTATTAATTTATAATATTACTAACCAACTAAAAGCTACATTCAATCTCTTCATCTCAAGAGACAAGAGGAAACCAGTTGCTCTAATTCAGTGGATCTATACCCTTGTTCATATTTGCAGTTTGTAGGTACTTCAACAATTTGGTTGAAGGCAGATCTCATGAGGTATTTTTGATAGCAGTGTTACAAAAGGGTTGAATCCCATCACCCATCACAGGCAAATACAAACCATAAGCACTTCTGTGTCAAGGAATCACACATTGCATTATCTACAGCCATGCACTGCACAGGACAGTTAAACTCATAGTTTATCAAACCTCGGGGGATAGGATGAGTAAAATAAAGTTTTAAAAAGAAAACACAAACAGTTTAACAGCCTGAGTTCGTGGCAATCTTTTGGTAAGTTTCTCCAGGTGGCATCAATCTGTCCTCTTCACAAAAGCCAATTTAGAAACAAGCACAAGTTCTACTTTTCTATTATGTGTTCCAACTGCATGAGGATTTAAAAGACCTTTTTAATACTAAGCTAATATTTACTTGATTTCTTGTCCTTGGATACTTTTCCATTATTGGCCCTGGCTAACTGAACTGGTTCATCCAGCTCATACTCTACACCTCTCTTGCAGTAAAATGTTGCAATATTGGATTGCCCCTTTCCAGCCTGGAGCCTCTTACATTCTACATAAAGAATAAAGAAAAAACCCAGCTCAGAATACAGAATACAGGGAATACAGATATGTGGATAACACATATCTGATCAGTTCTGTTGAAGGAGTTGGACTTCTGCTCCACCTCAGATGGACCTTCACTGGTCAGGACCTGAGGTTCTGGGAGCCTCACTCTTGAGCACCACATAATTTTGTAAGGGGATTGCTAAGAGTTCATCTGGGTGGAGGAAACAGCATAATCTCTATATTTAAACTTGAAGTGATAAATTATTCTGATTACCTATCCTGAATTAGCTACTAAATAAAAAAAAACCTCATGTGGGGCTCTTTATTTAAAAACAATTTTCAGCACTGCAGCTTTGCTTAGGACACCTCCCATCACTTCAGCTGGAGCCATGCAGCCAGAAAGGAAGCAATCTGCAGCACTGAAGTCACTCTTTAAATGTTAAATGCAGAAATGGTTGGACAAGTTTTATTCTAAAAAGCACATTGCACACATGATCAGATATTGTTGCCATGGCTGACTTCCTTTATTGCTTTGAGTAAATCCATATTTGATGCATTAAGGATGGATTGGGTTGCTGTTGGGTAGAAGTAGGTCAAGTGATTTTTAAGCCACAGTTCTAAGCATAGATTAAGAGCAAACACAATAGATAATTTCTTATTTTTTAAATCTTTAGCATCTGCAATTATAGTCAACCTATTATTAACTTGCACTTAATGCATAATGCCATCTAGTGGGAAAATCAACAGGTTTAGATGCAACAAGTCTGGATATCCCATGCAGTATCAATCTAATTAGTGTTGCAACCACTGGACAGTTTTAATATGGAAATAAGTTTAAAGCAAAAGAGCCTCCACAAAAACAAATCTTCACAGATGATCATTAGGGTCCCTTCCAAATCAAATTGTTCCATGACTCCATGAAAATTTAAATATCTTCCAAAGACGTTTTATCCTCAGAGTAAAGATAAGCAAAACAATTCTATTTAAACTTCTATTTAAAACGATTATGGAATATGAAACAGACCTCGGTAGATTCTTGATTTTATTTCCTGATTAAATTTCATGTAGAGATTGAATTTTTGGTAAACACAATTACACAAACTTCAGCCTGATAAAGGAGTCAATTTAAAGTTTACTGATACATCAGCCAGAACAACCTGTAATTCTGGAGAGTTTCACAATTAATGATCTTCGTAAGCATGAGGTCACTTTTCTGTACCCATAAATAAAAAAGGAAACAAAGTGACCAAAACTCGAAGTTATATAAGGTAAAGGCAGTAGACTTATCATAAAAAGAGAGAGTAGAAGAAGGGGCTTAGATAGACTATCAAATAAGTAATGTACTCCATTGAGAGCCCTTCTAAAATCAACAGTAAAGCAACGATCCAAGAGGAGTAATTCATCAGGATTTTATCCTTCAGGAAGTCATAGCACTTATCCTTTATTGGTAAATTAACCTGCTCTTAGGCTTGAATTATCACTTTCTCTAAACCTCTGCACATTTTGTGTCAACCTGCTTTGATATTAGCTTATTTACTAGTTACAAGGTAAAACCTTACCCTGTAACAGCAGCATAAGCCCTGACTATATTGGCCAAATCAAAGAACTCTGGGCCTGGAGGACCCTTTGGAGATAATTTAGAACCATTTTCTCTGGGTAGGACCATAAGCACCCCTCTCCCGGGTCAGCTGTGTGGCATTTGTGGTAGCTGAACTTAGAAATCCTCCAAGGGACAAATTTCCACCACCTCTTCCAGTAACCTCTTCTGGTGATGCACCAACATCATAGTGAAGA
The DNA here is from genome assembly GCF_037042795.1 of Molothrus aeneus. NCBI lineage: Eukaryota > Metazoa > Chordata > Aves > Passeriformes > Icteridae > Molothrus > Molothrus aeneus. The sequence goes on along the minus strand of NC_089652.1, from coordinate 32,244,763 downwards.
ACATCTTCCTAATGTCCCATCTGAACCTCTCATGACACAGATTGTGACTGGCTCAGGCCATTCATTTTCATTCTCCCTCTTCAGTTTTGAAAAGGGAAGAAGAACAAGCAATTCTATTGTAGCAGTAAAAGAGATTTTGCACAGCAAAATTGTGGAGAAAAAATTATCTTATTAAAAAGTTGAAGGTGTCTCCCCAAATTCTCAGCCTGAATGTAAGGCTCAAATGAGTAAGCCAAGAAAAAGCCATCCAGAGCAAAGTTAGAGGAGTGTAAGTTAAAAACAGGAACAAAAAAGACACATCTATCTTATAACTAAGTAACAATTATACTCAAACACTAATTATCTCTTACAAGTCTTGTCTGATGCAAGAAGTGTGCTCAGCTGCATAAACTGGGCTCCTTTTTCACATGAGATGTGCTGTGGGTCTGTGTGAGTGTTCTGAGGCTGCCACTGCCACAGTGAGGCCTTTATCTGCTTCACTGTCTGTGTTACAATATTGGTCCACTTGTTAAAAGTCCAACTAATTAAAAACACGTCACCTTGCCTTCATTAGCTGAATTTCAAATTTTATAAGAAGAAACCTTTTTTCTTGTGACACACACAAAAAAATCCTATCTCACCCAAATATGGCTTGTGGTTGACTCAACCTGAAAAGTCACTTTGTGATGCATCTCCTGCTAACAAATTATACATTGGTATCCTGACAAAAGTGACAAAACCCAAACATGTGAATGAAGACACTTTGGTACAAAGATAGGACAAAGTCTGGGTTTTTAATTAAAGAAAAAAATGAAGAAAGCAGGTACTTCTGGAAACACAAATCCTGAAGTCAGGAAGACTGTACACCTAGCTACACTTTCTGAGCATATTATTTGAAAATTAATTAAGCCAGTTGGTTTAATGACACTTTTTATTTCTATTTACAGATATTGCCTCTGTTTGCCTAAATATATAACTACAATTGATTTGTATAGTATCAGCTGTGCTAGTCAGTGGATAGGGCAAAATATAATCAAAATATATAAATTCTGTCAGTAAAATAGAAGAATGTGAAAATTAAGTGAAACTTCTGTGGCTATTAAGGCATCCCTGCACCCCAATACCAAAAGTATCAGTGGTCTTGATGATGGAGAGGGAGCTGCCTGCATTACTCTGTGACTGCCTGTCCCTTGATAACTTTTAGGCCTCATCAAAAGCTTTAGACAGAATCTGAAAGAGACAGAAATTGACTTTCATCATAGTCTGATCAAATTATATGACTGACATTGTCATCTTTCTTTTTGGTTACAGGACAATTTTATTGCAGCAGAGGTTCAAAATTTCACTGACATTTTGAGCTTCAAACTTCAATTGCATTTAAATTTTAATTTTACTGATTGTTTAAGAAGGCATTTGTAGGTGGAGTGGATTTAAAACTCTTCATTCTATAGAGAAAAGTTCTTCATTTTCCTAAAGATGCTCCTCTCCCTTGTAAAATTGGCAAATGCTAACAGCCATGCACAACTGCTAATATAACATAAATGTTTTATTGGGGTTATTAACCAACTACCTTATCCATCTTCCATAAATCCAGATCTGACAGTGTTCATTATGGATAGGCAAATGTCAATATTCACAGTGTATTTCCCCATGCAAGACCAAATAGAGATCCATTGCTTTTCCTACTGCTGCATGCAGAGAAAGGCCTGGCTTTTGGGTTCAAACTTTTGGGGTTGAATTCCACTAAAATATGACCTCCATTTCTTCTTACAAGAAGTACAACATGAATTATGTGCTTCACTCTTTAGGAGGATGAGAAACAATCAATATACTGTGAAAATAAAGAATGCAAAAATCTATTATCGCTCCCCAGTAGGTTGTCGACAATATTTCTGCCTCTTCCAAAAAATTAGTATCTAGAGAATTTAATTATTTTACCTACAGCATGTCCCTTCATTAAAATGAAGTATTCAAACCCAAATTATATGTCAGGACTCAGGAAACTAATTTTATGTCCTCCAGGAAAAAAAAGCAACCAGAAACAAAATCAAACAGGCAAAAAAACATTAAGTGGGTAACAGATTCCTCTAGGTATTAGAAATTTTATGTCCATCAAGACCTAGCAGAGTTTGATTTAAAGTGTCAAACATCTGCTGAGAAGGTGTCAAAAAGCCCCCAAAACTGGCACACAGAGAAATGTGAATGGTTTGCTGGCTATGAAGAATATGTTTTACAACATATTCATTTTGGCAGTGGCTATCAGGCTTTTTCCAAACACTCTTTATAGTTACCCTTGCTAAATACTCAGGTGGGAACGTGCAGATCCCCAGCAACAATTCATTTGGCATCAGAAAAGGACAAAATACTCTTCAATAAAATGCAGAAATATTATCATGTCATAGAGTTTATCAAACAACTTACAGCAAAAGTGACCTGTGGATACTTACTCAAGAGCAAAGAAGAAGCAATCTAGGTATTATTGCTGTAGAGGAGTAGAAGGGTAATTCCCTCAAACACTCACTCAGGGTCTTTTGATAAAGATGAAAATACAGCAATAAAAAGAAATTGTGTTGCTGATGACACAAGGAATACTATACCAAACTAAATCACAAATTAGAGCTTAAAATATGAGAAAAGATGTGAGTTGGGAACTATTCCCCATAAAACCTATTTTTTCTTTTTCTTTTTCTGTCTTTTCTGACACAGGCATTAGGTCCTTACCTTCAAAGTAGGGATTACCACTCTTAATTTTTTTCATTTTTTAAGTGCACAGGATAAAATTTATAAACTATAAATATTTCATACTTGCATGGGGGGGAATCTGAATATGAAGTAAATGTGTATCTACCTTTTCATGCAGCCTTTTTTAACAAAACCTGTGTCTGGCATGTTGGAAAAAGGGCTCAATGGACTGGTGCATCAGGAAGAATTGACTTAGAAAGAGGAAAAGTGACTCAATCTATTTATGATAAAAAGAACGTTTTGTGATTTCTGTAGTTCACTTATTTCATGTTTAATCATATGAACTTAATGGAAAATTGTGTATAAATTTTCAGAATGAATGTGAGAATACTTGAAGTTATGCAAATACATTGGAAGTGTCTGGTTGTTAAAATGCTTTAGGATGGGAATTATCATCAAGTAATTATAAACAATTGAATAATTTTATTACAAAATTATATTATTTTGCTTCCAAGGGATTTCCTAGCTTTTTTGTTTCTTTTCTTTGATGCAAAAATCAAATATCAGCTGCTTAAAGTCACATCATCCAATAGGCTATGGATAGAGTCTCATTGGGAATAAGATCTCTCTACATGGTGTGGAAAGCAGGAAAAAAGTATAAAAGAGGAAGATTATGACTTAAGTATCAGGTTGTTACCTCTTGAAAATTAATTTTCCCTTCCATTTCTCTTCAATACTTGTGAATATTAACAATGAAATAAAACCACAGTCAAATAAGCCAGTTTTATTCAGTTACACAAAACCTGGAAACGAGAGGTCTGCAGTGGTATAAAGAAACAACATTGTTTGGAATAGACACATTTAGTCTTGCTTAACTGCAAAATATTTCTCTGAACAAAATAATGAGATTAGTTTTTATGGTTTCCCATATTTACACAGCAGTTTTATCTTGAATTAAGAACGGCTCTTAAAATAGTTTGAAAATTCTCACTGTAAAGAATCTTTTCCAAGATTTTCTGCTCATTTCCAGATGACATATTTTGCAGCCTGTGCTTTTATTCCTCCTTTGTTGCCACAATGGAATCTATCAGTGCTTGTGGCTCATGCTGGCTGTGGCATTTTTTGCAAATATGATCCTGCAACAGCATTGTATAGGGAAAGGGTAGGCGCTTATGTGAGGTCTCATCAATTACTTACCAAGGTCACTGCATGCTGTATTCTCTGGGAATCATATTATGGGTACTCTTCACAGCCTGAAGGAAAAGGTACTGAATTATCATATTCTTTTGCCAAAATAACATTCTGATTACTTTTGACCCAAAGTTAATATTCAGTCTAAAAATGCCAAGAAGAGAGACAATTTCAATTTAAACTCTATTTAACCCAGTGCAAGAGAAAAACACTAAACCACTGACATACATTGGATAATAATTTAAGCAAGCTCAGTAGTTTAAAAATTAATGTACTGTTGTGTACCAACATCAACATTATTTTTAGTGTAAATGAAAAGAACAAGGTGTATAATACTAATACTGAGAGGTGTCCAGACCAGGTTAAAAGATCCTATTGACCACTGAAAATGCTGTGGGGCTACAGGTGAGCTACAGAACAAGAGCAAGATCTGTGTCTGCCTCTGCCTGCATGCCACCCAATAAACTAGCAAAAAACCAAAGAGCTAAAAAACATCCTACAGTGTGTAGCCTAACTTGTTTGTAGAAGAAAACTGTAGGAGAAAAGAAGACTATGGCAGCCAATGTCACACAGGATGGCTGAGGGACTATTAAAAGAAGTGATAAGGTTTGTTAAAAAAGTGAAATACAGAATCTAGGGGTTTTCCTCAGTAAACAGACATATTTAATGTAGTCATTAGAGAAGGACATGTCTGAATGACCTCGAGTATCTTATCACCTCATCCACAGACAGACATGAATAGGGAGCTGTAGTGCAAAATTACTGAGCACTTAAGCACCATAAACACTTATGGAAGGTGCTGTCTTTTGGAATACCAGGATAACTCAGTTTCAGACTCTGGTCCTAGAGGAGTGACACTGAAGATGAGCTATAGTGATGACCTTTATGGGAATGATGGCCACCTTTAGAGCTGGATTGGTTCTTAGTTTTGTTTGAGATGTGTCTCTGCAGCACTGCTCCTGCTGTAGGGCCATGAAAGGCATATTGATCCAGTAAGAAGTGAGAATTTTCTTTTGACTCTCAGCCATGAAATGTCTGATAGACCAAACTAATAAACCACCCTGGCTGACACTTGCACTTCCTGCAATACAATACCACTGACAAACACAGAATTTTGCTGCCAAAAAAGGGCAGTTTTGTGTTTAGTGTATGTTTGAAATGCAACCCAGTGAACAAAATGGTGTATGGGATTATCTTGCTCTTATGCCTTTAAGCACAATAACAAATAATCACCAGGTCAGCTGACCAGCTCTTTCCAAACCTGCGAGAGTGCTCTTAATTTAAGTGCTGCACTTAAGATGTTGGTCAATATGGAACATGGACAAGCTAACATCAATGAAACCAAGCAAAATTCCTTCTCAGGAGCCTTTGAGTGCACCACTGTGCTCTGCTAATTCAAGTGAAAACATTCCAGTCAGTAGTGCTAAAATGAAAAGGAAAACCAGAAATTCAAATCCAATTGACATTATTCATAGGCAGGGAGGGAGGAAGGAAGGAAGGAAGGAAGGAAAAGAAGAAAAGGAAGGAAGGAAAGGAAGGAAAGGAAGGGAAGGAAGGGAAGGAAGGGAAGGAAGGGAAGGAGATAAAAGAACCACAACAAAAGCAGACCACAGACAATACAGATAAGGAAGAAGTTCTTTGTGTTGCTGTTTGCTGTGGTGCATGAGACTTTCATCTAATCTGAAATCTCTTTTCTCTGGAAGTCAAAATATTATGAAAATTATAGGCAGCTCCAGCTGGGAACAAAGTTCTGTAAATGTGTATTAATCTTGCAGCAGCTACAGGAGATAGGATGGTGTCAGTCTAGTTAGACTGAATACAGAGACATTGTTTTTTTTGTTTTTTTTTTTTTTTAATTGATTTTGGGTTTCTATTATTCCTATCCACCCATGGGAGGTTTGAGGGACTAAGAAATAAAATAATGTATTAATATGGCTATTAGAGTGAGGCTTTTTATCTTCATTAACTTTGCCTATGGGTTTCATACACAAGAAATCCAAGAGCTGGAAAACAGGATCCATGACTTTAAAAATCTAGCCCTACATCTTTATCCAATTGAATACACTTTGTGTGAATGTAATGAGAAATAAGAGGCAATTCTGGAAAGCAGCTTCCAGCAGCTATGATATGACACTCTTTCTGCTTCTTAGTAGCCAGTTTGTATAGACAATGGAGTGTTCTGAAAGGCCCTTCATTGTGGATCTGCCTAATGTTTTGAATTTGTATTTGCTAAATGCAGTGTATGACCCTTCTCATGCTGTGTTTGAAAGCACTGAAGAGAGTCATTTAAAATAAACTACAATACTCTTTGCAGGCATCATATTCTTTGGTATAGCCTGAACACTATAGCAATTATACAATTAGAGATAGCTCCAGTCCCTGCCAGACACAGTTTTATGTAAGAACAGCAATTGAGGGCAACTGAAAAAAAGAGAAAGAAACCCATTAAAGTTTAAAACTTGTGCTTTGGTGTTCCTAGTTCCTATTTTTCTCTAAATCATTTGAAAACCTACCCCTGTGACCTCCTTTTAAAGAAATGGAATTAGGAATCTCCAGGCACTTTCCTCTTGGTTTGATTTCTGGAAGTTCTAAGAATACCAAAATAGCTCTGAGAGACTAAGAGAAAGGAGGTGGTGTTCAAGGAGAGTCACTGCTCAGTTTCTCATTTATCAAGGAATAAGGAAGTTCTTACTGGAATGGATCAGATATGGATTTATCTCCATAAAAGAGGAGGGATCTTGCAATAACTGCATTAGGGAGCATTGTATCTGTTGCAGCAATTTCAAGGGACCCTTCATGGTTTGTCCTGGCTGTGCTCTGCACGGGATGGCGCCACCAGAGGTTTCTGTGACCCTGTGAGGTCTCAAAGAGTGGTTGGTCCCCATTCCTTCCCTCTGACCAGGTTACAAAACTGGTTCCACTCATTTAAGGATTCTCACTTTACAGACACACTTTAAGTGAAAGAAACACATCACAATCTATTTTTATAGTAAGCAACAAAAGGCAAGGCTTTTCTACTTTTCATTTACCTCTCACATGCACACATCCATCTGCTGTAGCATCTTGCAGGTTCTAGGTAACCAGAGCTTAATACAGAGCCCTTAAAGAAAAAAAAAAAATCCATTTTTTAATGCAATTACTAGTTTTCAACTCCTCCCAACTCAGTCCAAACCTCAAAAATAACAGTTCCCTCAAAAGAACTCATATGTTAACTTATGCACATGAGAAAAAAACTCTTTTGACATTAGCATCAAAGAGGCATGTTGTAATTTACAATCCATTTCATGAGGAAAAAGCAAGTAATTTTGGCATTGCTTATATTCATATTAATGCTGATCCAGCTAGAAGAGCAAGAGCTCTGGGATCACAAAGCAGGGTAGGATAGCTAGGGGTGAAGGTGAAATTTGGGTGAGAGTCATGAAGACTTCAAAAATATTTCATACAGTAGGTATGGTATACTATGCAGAAATAAATAATAAGATTAAAAACACCAATCCCTCACATTACAACAGCCATCTCCATTCCATAAGACAGCCAAAATGCCAATCAGTTCCTAAATGAGCATTTTATGTTACTTACATTTACTTATATTTTACTTATAGTTTTTCAAATAATTAATGATTTAAAAATTCCAATGAAAAGATTTTGAAGATTAGTATACAGTTTTAAGAGGCATTTCTTAAAATTGAGCCATTTCTTAAAATTAAGACATTAACAATGTTGCACAGACCATTTTTAGAGAGGTGTTACTAAACTGCTATGAAACTTTTTTGTAAGGCTGACATCAGCAAGATTCTGACAGTTTATAAAATCATGTCTCTATGTTGGCATAAATATTAATTTCCTGCTGGCCTTTCTATACTCCCCAAATTCACTAATTTGTCAAAGGAGAAAGGCAACCTGATCTTCATACAACTTTAATCGGGATTGTATACTTATGTATCACAAAAGGACCAGGGCTGTAATGTTTAAATGTCCTTTGATATTTTCCTAGACAAATTTTTCAAGTCAAAAACATGCTGCAGCTTCAAAATATATCTACATGCTAGTAAGCATGCAGTTGGGAGACTGTGCCCTCACAAAGAATGCTTTGTTTGTTTGTACCTCTCCATCTAGCCATTAGAAACCAGCACAGAAGAGCAAGCAGCCCTGGCACAGATTTATCTGTAAAATTTTACATCTTTTAAAAAGCATTTCTGTGCTCCTGAGATTTTAGTTTTTTCCCCCTATGTTGTTCTGCAGCCCTAGTAAAGGCAGGTGAGCAATCTGAGGAGGCCAGTGAGTGTAACCCCATGCTTCAACATGAGATCGCTGCACGTTCGAGGGCAGTTTTAGGGCAACTCCGAGTGTGACAGACCGACAGCGCTGCGGGCTCTGAGAGCCGCCTGTGTGAGGCGATTCTGCTCCGATCCCGAAAAAGGCCAAAGGCAGGGGGGGAACGAGCACATCCCCAGCCAAGGGGAGCTGCGTCTTTACCTGTGTGAGGGGAGGCGAGGCGGACAGGGCCGGCACCCTCAGCCCTCGGGAGCGGCGGGAGCTCTCCGGCTCCGACAGCCCCTGGACAGCGCTTCCCCCCGAGGCTCGGCTGCGGGAGGAGGAGAGGAGGAGAGGAGGAGGAGAGGAGGAGAGGAGGAGAGGAGGAGAGGAGGAGAGGAGGAGGAGGAGGAGGAGGCAGAGCCCGCCATGGCGAGGGGAGGCTGAGGAGGCTCCCGCTCGCTGAGCTCGGCGGGGCGGGGAGGGGACGGGCAGCGCCGGGAGGCGGCACCGCGCTCCACCTGCGCCTCTCGCCGCGGGCAGTGATGAGGCGGCCGCGGGCAGCGGCTGGCGCGGAGCACCCGGAGTTTGTTCGCTGCCCGTCCTCGTCTCCCTGATGCTCTGAGCCGGAGTCTCCTCCTCTCCCCGGGCTCGCACCCGGGCTGGATGCTCCGCTCGCTCCTCGCTTCCCCGCCACAGCCGCCGGCCGCTTCCCGCCGCCCCGCAAGACATGGAGCCGCCCGCTGCCCCCCTGGACACCACTCCGGACCCCGCCATCGTGCAGCCCCCCGGGGCCAACCCGCCCGGTGCCCCCCGGGAGCAGCAGCAGGAGCAGCTGCGGATCGGGGAGAGCGGGCAGTTCAGCGAGGGGCTGGAGGACAGAGGTGAGCGCTCGTCCGTCCGTCCGTCCCCCGCCTTCCTGCACGCTGCCCTGCGCTGTGGCGAGCCCCACCACCTCCCCTGAGTCCTGAGGCGCCTGATACCCACCCCGACGGCTCCTCCGACACCCTCTCCGCAGCATCCTCTGGCTCGCTCTCCTGGACCCGTACCCTGCCCATGCCGCCGCAGCCGCCCTGCCCGTCCCCTCCCCTTCAGCCCTTCAGCCGCACACCGGTTCTTGCCCCCCGAACTCCCCCCTCCAGCCCAGCTCGCCCACCCCTCATCCCGCCGCTGGCAGCCGCTTAACCTCCCCCCCGCGCCACCCTCGAAGCTCTGCCCCGTTTTAGCTCCCGTGCGAGCGCTCCGCGACAGCTTTGAAGTATTTTTATAAACTCTATTCGTGGCTGTTCGCAGCTCGCCCGGGAACTTGCCTGCCTGGCGGCGGAGCGGCTGCGGGCGGCACACGGCTCCGCAGGCAGCGCCCGGCCCAGGGGCGCGGTGGCGGCGGCGCTCCCGGGGCTCTCGGGGCTCTCCTCGGAGGCCGCTGAGGTGCCCAAGCCCTTGGGGTGGCCGCAGCCGCCCCCCGCCCGAGCAGGGGCACAACGCGGCGTTTCTGGGGGGGCCGCCCCAGCCAGGCTGCGGGTTGAAGTCGGGGCACTTGTCTCCCTTCCCCCACCGAGCTGTGCACTTCCACACAACTCGTTTTTTGTTATTTGCGGAAATACCTGACCAGGTGTTTGGAAGCTGCCGGCTTGCAAACCGCGTAACGCTTTAGTGCGAAGCACATCCATTTCGGACATCTGTTCAGGGCTCACTCACCTGCCGCCCACAAAGGCAGCTGCCATTTTAACCCTCCCCACTGCCCTGTCCTCCACAACGCCTCCAGGCTCCTCTTCCTCACAATTTGTCTCCATCTTTTAAATTCATCTATTGGCTTCCCTTAGCCTGTCTCTCTGTTGCCTTTTCTTCCTTTTCCATTTTGCTTTCAGCATCCAGGAGTCCCTTTTGTGTTCTCAGTGTTCATCCACAGCCCCTTTACACATAACCCCTCTATGTCCTGTTCCATGCCCAGCTTCCTGAAGCCCGTGCCTGCTCACAGATCGTAGACACGAAGTAGAGGAGTGAGGGGGAAGAGCATTCACCACCTTCCTGACAGCTTCCAGTCATGCTGGGGCTGGGGACAGCCCTTACTCAAGGGGTACCCTCACTGTCACTGCCAGTGGCTGAGGACAGGCTTTGTGCCTGCCTGAGGGCAATCTGAGCTCTCTTTTACACGAGTGAGGAATTCTGATTATGGTTCCAACACATAAGTTTGGTTACAGAAAATTTTAATTAGTGCCCAGTATGACAGAGCCAAAGGTGAAAGCTGTCCCTTTTGGCATTAAGGGTAATTCCATAATGATAGTGTCTGTTGTACCTAACCTATCTCTTTCTATAAGGGACATGAAGCTAAAGCTGCTGATTTAGTTTTATTCCTTGCCTCCATGCTCTTTCTATGGCCCTTGCAGTATCTTTCTTTTAGCCTTTCCTGTAGTTACTGGTTCCATGTGTACCAGGATAATTTCATTGCAGAGGGAAATCTGGTATGCTTTTTGCAGGTTGTCCCTGTTGAAAATGGTAGCAGTCTGTCCTTTTAGATTGTACTTTTTCCTACAGTCTTTTCCAATGAATCATACCAGATCCAGTTATAGACATGATGCTTCCATGTTTGCTAAAAATAAATACTAACCCTAAATTTTGGAACTAGATATTTGCTCTTTAAGAGCCAGATCCAAAAATCGGTGATAATTTTGTGGATGGGACCCTTAAATTAACATCTTTAGGTGAACAGGTTTTTTATTAGCCTTATCTCTTCCACAATTTCTAACGTGACATTTTAAAATGATCCCTTAGCCAAATAGAAAAGTACTTCTGGTAAGTCAGCATATGGTAAAGAATATCCTAGAATCACTTCACAAATATGCCAAGCTTGTGTTCTGCAACTGTTGGGCAGGTTTTTTTCTCCTTCTGATTTTTTTATGGGAAGAAAATCTGTTAATATGTGAAGATGCTGAAAGATAAATTAAAAATCCAGTGAATTTAATCAGTTCCTCATCTTTTCTATATCTCAAGGATATCCATGTGTTAAATAAATTATTGGCAATAAAATTACTCAGTATGTTAATTTCAGGGTGGAGGAATTTCATTTGTAGATAGTAGCTTTTTATTTTTGTAGCAGTGCAGGTCATACTGAAAGATTAACTTCCATCCTCCTGTGGATGCTTGCTTTCTTATGGTCAATGAAGAAATATGGAAGTTTACCTTGTGATTTTTGTTCTTGTGTGTAAATTAATGAGCTGTTGTTGCCTCTAAATAATTTTTATTCTATGGGCTTGGTAGTCATGTGAATGAGTTTGTATCTTTTTGTGCTGGCCTCAGGACATTCCTAAGAATTATATGATCTTTCTTGGGGGTGAAAATTTTAAAGACAGAAAATATATTTGAATTATTTCAGGAAGGAAGGGATCACATCGCTGACAGCCAGAATATGCCAGCCATTTTGAGAGACAGAGAAACACACACACACACACACGGCAGAAGTGGTGGAGTTTTATAAAGACTGCAGTCTCTGTCATACTGGACACGTGCTTGACATGTGAATAGTAATCAGGAGTGCTGCACTAGCTCTGGGGCTTGTTATTCATCCCTCAGTTTAATTAGGGTATTGTTTGATTTGTTAGTATCAACTATGTATGTTGGACTTCCCAGGTAATATGAGCTGTAGCCATGAATTAAAAAAATGTCTTAAAAGAAAGAAATAGGTGAGGATATCTGTCATTCTGATCTGTGTTTATTTGAGGTTTGAAATATTGAGAGCCAAAATTGGCTGAGAAAACCTTTGCTTTACGTTCCAAAAAGATTTGGACCATAATTTGAAATCCTTGGTTTGAGGAGGGGACAGGAGGGGTGAATACACACAATGTGAAAGATGTATTTTCTCTATGGTTAGATTAGTAGAAATCCCTCCTATGTTTCAAGATGTGTTGCTGAATTACCTCATAGCAGACAGCAATTAAACTGTACATCGTTATATATAGTAGCAGAAGATAGGCCAAACATTTGTGGGGAAAAAAAGATTCACCCAAATGAAAGCAGGCATGTGAGAAATAGCTGTGCAACACTATCAGTAAAGGACTCAAAGCTTTTGGAGTTGTCATCTATCAGTTTTTGTGTATTAGACAAAGAATGCATGTATTAAGAAATAGACATAATTCCAGTATAGGGCCTGGTCCATGCAAGTTTGTAGATTCTTTTCTATTCATAAAGGGGGGGGTGTGTAGCACAAAGTGTGATAATATTTTAAATTTTCTAAAAATACAATACAAGCATGAAATTTTCAGGGTGGCTTTCTGACCTCCCATAAAGAAACTCTCTGTGCTTTATTGTAACTGGGGTGTAAAAGGCATAAAGAATTTTTCCAAGACAGTGTGTATCCCACCAATTATGCTGGGATTACAATCAGTAATTTTAACAGACTCCAAGTGGCAGAATAAAATCTGATGGCTCAAATTTGACCACCCCTGGATGCCTGCCCCTCTGCTGACATAATGCTGCCCCCAAGGCAGAGATGTCTCATTCAGTTCTGAATTGATTCCAAAACCATTGCAGTTTTCAGCCAGTATATTACAGTCAGTTGAAATTAATATCTGTGAAGGTTAATAAACTTGGTTAAACATGGTGTGGATTCAGGAGTACCCTGAGAACCAGATCAGATGTCCCTGCCTTGAAAGTGGCAACAGCCACCAGAGAGAAAACTGGGGAAGGTGAGAACAGTAACAGCTTCAACTCTTCTGTTTTAATCTGGTGCTGGGTCTGACACAGCCTTTCTTCTCCAGCCTTTGTCTGAGACCTTAGAGCAGCTACTGAAAGTTGTGCTGTTAAACCAGTGTCTCAGTTCAATGCATTCAGAGCAGGCAAATCCCTCTGAAAAGTGCTCATCATCTGAGAGGAGCCACCCACATCTTCTGGAGTAACTCATTAAGAAATTTAAAGCCATCAGGTTTTCTCTCCAGTTAAGCAGATTTGAGCTGAAGCATAATGGTGACAGAGAATGTATGTTTCAAATTAGATGAATATATTAAGCATAAACTAATCAGAATGGGATATACAGAATGGAAATATGTAAAATTCTGAATGCATTTTAGAAGTGGCTTTAGACTCATACTGAGAGAATAAAAACCAAAGAATGTTAATTTATGTTTAACCTGCATTCTCTGTGATGTAAGATCTGTGGACAAAAGACTTCCACAGACTGAAAGCATCAAAAAAGAGAAAAAGCAATAGCATTCCTTTGTGCTCAACAGCCTTCTGCACCGTTTGCAGCAAGGACAGAGTTGGTTCTTCAATTAGTTCTAGATGGGAATGTGTTCTTACCCCAAATGAAGGACGAGGGGCTTCAAGGGGCTTTTCCAGCTGTGCCAGCTTTGATTCTGGGGCATGCCCACTTGTGCTTTGATGATCAATATGTGCAGTGTATCCCTGTGCTTTGGGAGGTGATTCCACTGGGACTGCTGAGCAGGAGTTTTTCTCCTATGTTAATTAGCCCCAGGATCCTCAAGTTCTGAAACAAGTTTTGATCTGAGGGAGTATAGGACTGAGCCATTTCTTGTGGAGAGGTATGGCTGGAAATCATATTGATTTGTGAATTTCCATGACTGGAATGCAGTGCTCTTTTTAAGGGATTGATGTGTGGAATCAAAACAGCTTGTGTGTGCTCTTCTTGCTTACTCACATGTTTCTGGTGGCCTCATTCACTTAACCTTAATAATGTGAGCAGGATTTGATTCTGTATTGCTTCTGTGTGTAATCTAGAATGTAAATGTGTCTTCTAGGGCTGAACTAACACAGCTGTGTATTTGAAAGGAGCGATGCATTGTTCATACCTTCTTTGCTTATTGCTTATCAGGTTTACTAGAAAGCAGTACAAGGCTAAAACCTCATGAAGCTCAAAGCTACAGAAAGAAGGCATTGTGGGTTTCCTGGGTCTCCATTATTGTCACACTGGCTCTTGCAGTGGCTGCTTTCAGTGAGTATTGGGAATATTTTAAATTTCACACCTCTTCTTTTTTGTTTTTCTTTGGTCTCTCAGAATTTCTTTCTTTGTGGAAGCTTTCTCATGTTTTTTTTTTTTCCTTTGCAACTGCTAAAGAGGTTTTTCTCTAGACTGCCTTTGTCTGCATCGTGCTTATAAATTAGTAAAACTGTTGGGTTTTTTTTCTGCAGAGTATAGGATTGTTGAAGGTCAGAGAAAGAAAAAGGAGATGTTGATTCCTGCTAGCATTTGTACATGTGGAACTGTTCATTTTGGAGAATAGTGTAAAAATCATTATGCAGTGGGTTGCTTTTTACCAAAGAGGTCCAATATGACAAATCTTAATCTGTTTGGGATTTTTAGTGGGAATGCTATAATAAAGAGTAGTGAATTGTAAGGGAGAAATATATCATTTATCTGTATTACACTGACAGATAACCTAAGACAATGCTAATCTGAAAGAGAAATTCCATTTTCTTTTTAGAACAGTGTTTTTCTATAATTTCCATGACATTTTTCTAGTTTACCTTTAAACAAAGAATTTGAATGGGGAAAAAAAAATTCAAACTAAACCCAAATCACTTTTATATGGGAAAAATTAAAATCTATTTCTTTTATTTCAAAACAGGAAAAAATGCATCATTGTGTAAATACAAATTTTAGTTCAATGCAAATTTGCAAAATACAAGCTTTGTATCTTGGGCTATTAAGTAACGCATGAAAGAGAAAAAGAAACATGGAATGTGGAACAAAATCTTTTCAGCGGCACATTCTCTGTTTTAGAGAGGGAAACATCAGAAGCGATTGAATTTGTGCTTTAATACAAACAAAAGGAAGGCTCTGTCTAGGAGGCATCAAAGAAGTCCCAAAACATCATTCTTAAGCTTGATAAAGACAGACTTGTATTGTTTTTCCCCTATTTTTTTATTTTGGAATCACAGCAGCATGTCTTTTGTTATTCTAATCTGCATTGTATGACCTGCTGCTGGAAGTTGGTGTCAGCTCCCAGGAGAGGTGATTAAAATCTGACCAAATGGTCTCTGGAAACTCAACATATATTACTCAGAGCAATTTATATGGAAACACAGGTACAATAACTTGGTTCAGAAATAAGAAAAAAAGAGGAGGGACACTTAAAAGCAGAATCTGACACTGTGAAGAATTTGAATGTTAACAAGAGAGTGAAACAAGTTTCCATTTTGTTCTGCTTCATGGAAATACAGTGGTCTGTCTTTGCTACTGAAGCAACATAAAGGTAAATACTAAGTTACAGAATAAACTTGTTACCTATTAACACTGTAGTTTTACAGAATATTGTGATATGGCTTAATTTTATTTTTCATTTTCATTTGTCAGGGTTGCAAGAATTAAGTGTAATATAGGTAACTAAAACTGTGTCTTTTAAAAGGATCCTTAAAAACATTTTTTAAGATTGTTTAGGCTGAATTCTTTTTTTTTTCCCTTGTTTTTTGGCAGTCTGGTAGTGTTTAAAGAAACAAACAGCAAAGAATGTAGTCCCTGTCTGGATATCCTGTGGCTGCATATTCAGCTGGAGGGGATAGGCACTGAACTACTGAAATCAGTAACTAATTATATGTTTTTGGAATGTATCTGTCCCCATGGTTTGCTGAGACTAAATTTATGAAGAATAAGAGAGGAATCAGCACACGGATACATGTTAAATCTCTGTATGGAATCTCTTATTAGGTAGTTGGCAGTTAACTTACATGCCACAAAAGCCTTGCCAGGGCTTTTCATGTCTTTACTATTAAAAATTTTCAATCTTTGAGGAAAATACAGTGACTTCTGGGATCACTTTGCTGTCCCCATGCAATTTCATGAAGTTCTGTTCATTTTACTGCCTTGCACTGGCTGCTCTCTTCCTCAGTGCTGTCCTTTTAGCAGGTTCCTCCAGCCAATCCATGAGTTGGGAGAGATGCCAGGTCACCAGAGTTTGCTGCCTGTTTGATAGAAATGTCTAGTTGTCACTTTGGGGTATCTGACACTGACAATTATCTGCAAACAACTGCTATTTAAAGCATCCTCTTTCCATTTTACCTCCTGTCTGTAATGGTGAAGTGTTGGAAATACAGCCCTGATGTTCCATTTCAGTGAAAAACAGGGACCTGTTCTGGCAGTTGTCGGGCTACACTGACTATTCTCAGTGCTCTTCCTGAATCCCCTAGAAATTCCTCATTTAAATTCCTGTTTTGTCCCCTTGTAGGCTTCAAAATACTTTCTTGCAAGCGTGTCCCACATGATATAGTCAAGATATTAGGCCAGGGAACTGATGTTATTTGATAACTATAGGAAAAATGCTAAGGGGAGTGATGCCCACGTGGAGAGTAAGGAAGAGGTTCAGGAGCTTCCTTTTCCAACCAAGTGTTTGTAAGCAGACTTCTTTCCTTTTTTATGGTCCACTCCCCACCCTTCCTTTCAAGACTGGTCTAGTTGCCTCCAGCACTGGATTTTTCCAGCATTAGAGTAAGTTGGAATGGTTTGTCTTGACTGGTATGTTTTCTTTTGATGGGATTATGATGCTGCCCTAGCTGAACTCTGATCTTTCACATGGTAATTTTGAAGGAGACTGAAAAAATCTCATGATGATCTGAATACATAAAGTAGTTTCCTTATTAGGTAATGTTTATGGCAAATGAGGCTTGAGATCATAAATCACAGAATTTTAAGGTTGGAAAAGACCTCTAAGATCATTGAGTCCCACTGTTAACCCAGCACTGCCACGTTCATGACTAGACAGTGTCCCTAAGTGCCACATTCACACATTCTTTGAAAACTTCCAGAGGTGATGATTCGACCCCTTCCCTGTGCAGCCTTTTCCAGTGCCTGGCCACCCTTTCAGAGAAAGCTGAACTAGGCTAGGCTGGGTATGGAGCAGAATCATTGCTTGAGGGAAAATGAAGTTGTCACCTTTTGTTCACTAATATTGACAAGAAGGACTTAGACCATGAAATCAGCTTTTCCACTTAGCTGAAAGAACAGATCTCTTGCTGTCAAGCACTTAATAAACTTAATTTTACTGCAGAAATACATGTAAAAGACCATTTGGAAGTTCCAGCTGCTTTCTCTGATGCTGCTCCTGCACTCTGTGGTAACCACTGTGGTCTCAGGGCTCTGAGAGCTGTTGCAGATGTTGCTCTCCAGCATGAAGTTGCACCAGGCTTCAGTAAAATCTCTGTAGACTTAAATGTGTGAGATCCTTGAAGTCAGTGGAGCCCCATGTATCATCTTTAGTAGCTGAAAATTTGGTGCTCTCAAAATATTCTGGCACTGTTGTTTTGTGCAATACTTTCATGATCAAGTGCTAATCAATGCCTGGTCAATAAATTCATTTTGCTCTTCATTTCAGGGCTGTCTGAAATATGCATGCTTGTAGAATTCTCATCAAGAGTGGATTTACTTTGTTATAAATATACAGCAATAAACAGAGTCTGAGCATGATAAAAATTATTAAAATGAACATTAAATTATTCCTTAGCACCCCAAGTAAGTGCCAGAATAATAGTTCTCATATAATTATTTCTGGATTACAGTAATGTAAGGAAAGAATGATAACAGAGAAAAGAATGATAACAGAATAATAACCTTTTTTTTTGCAGTGTATATCTGTGTAGTATAAGGCTGCACTCATTTCATAATAACAACCATTATTTCTTTCTGTAGCTGCAGTACTGTGGGCTCATACTGAGCCTAGTTTAAGAATCATAATGGAGAGCAGGTGGAATAGAACTCTGGTGTTTTGAAACCCATTATTCTTAGTTTCCTGACATTTATGTTGCTAAAGCATAATTTTGAAAAATATACAAATATAGCTTCTGCTGTTGCAGTTCATTTTCTGCTCAGGCAGCTAATCTCTGATAATATTGTCAAAGCAGAAAACAAGCTTGTTCTGTCTGCTGTTTTTTGTCCAGTGTAGACTTGTGATTCACAGAAAGCAGCGTGCTCATTCATCTTCCTGATCTGATCAGCCAAAATTGTTTCACCGTGAATGGAGGAGTCCTAGCACTGCATCAAAACAATGCATAGACCAAACTCTGCAGTGAAGGCTTTCTTTGTGGTCAGAGACTGAGAGAAGGTTCAGAATTTATGGGTTTGTAAATGTGATCTTTGTGAAGGGCTGTGGCCAGGGCAGGTCTGACCAGCCCTGGTCACTGGGAGAGGCTGTTGGCAGAGTGCAGTGGCTGCTCACATCTGTCCCAGGGCTGCTCTGGAGATCCCCCCTTCAGCTCACCACAGCCACAGGTAAGGTTCAGCTGCACAGAAATAACCAAGTGCAGCAAAAAGCCACATCCTGGTAGGTGCTTAGTCTGGTGCAGGAAGAGGTGCTGGTGTTCTGAGAAGGTGAATTCCATTTGTCTGTATCACATCTCAGGTGGAAACTCAGCAGGTAGAATTCTGTGAGTGGCAGTATTTTACAGGATTAGCTTATCCATTAGCCCATGGATAAGATACTAAATGTAAATGCAGACACTGATTTTATATAAAAAAATTATTTGTGTTTCAGAACGAATCGCTGAAAAATGATTTATCATAGTGAGCTCCCACATACTAGGAGGCATTTTGTTTGAAATATATGGTGCAAATGCTTACAAATTTCAGGGTAGGTTTTGCTTTCAGATTAATGCTTTATGCTAATTCAGATTCTAACAGTTAGAAATGCCAACAAATGTAGAAATTGTGTATCCAGGCCCACTTTCTTCACTGGAATGACTACACTGAGTCATAAAGTCTCACATGAGTTAGCTATAGGACATGACCACTGGTTTTCCTCTACTCAGGTGCATGCAAACCAAATTACATGGGACAAACATTGAGCAATTGAAACAGTTGTCCTCTGGATGCTCACATGTGGATGTACTGAGGCAATCTGTCACTCCTCATCTCAGACAACTGATTAATTTATTGATGAATATATCATTTTCTCTGTGGGCCATTCCTATTCATGCTTGTAAAATTAAATATATGTGTGCTTTCCCTGATGTTTGCACAATACTCAGTACACCCTGGGCACAGCTGTGAATCATAATAACACTACTAAAGAAAAATGTAGGGGAAGGTTCATGGTTGTGAGGCTCTTTAGTTTGGATATTTAATTCTTTAAAGGTCATTAATTTCAGACAAATGATGGGCATTCAGCACTCAGGCTGAGGTTAGAGTGTCTCATCTGGGAACCTAAACAGAGCTCTCCAGGATCACACAAAATGTGAAAAGTCTTGGTCTTTGTGTTTTCTCTTCCAGGAATTATGCGTTTCTCTTCCAGGAACATTGCATCTCTCACTCCTAAAGACCAGAGAGAAGGGTTTTTTTAGATTTTTATTTTCTCGAGTAGAGCACATTACGTTTATTCAGAAACTTACATTTCAAGTCACAATTCCATGCAAACACTTAAAACCAAGTAAAGACTAAACAGAGACTAAAGCTCCTCTGTGGTAGTGTACAGATCCCTCACTTTGCCTCTTTCTCAGGGTGTTTAATTACATCAGTCACAAAAAGACAGATGCTTCAGGGCTGTAGCCTCACAGAAGCGTTAATGAAATGTGGAACTCAAATTCCCAAGGAAGGGTCCTGATATTGGTGACTCTTGTGCTTCCCTGTCATCCTCGTTACAGCTGCACAGGTGAAAATGGAGTTTGGACCTAACCATGTTACACATAAAAGCTAAAGGACAAAAAATCCTAACCATGTTACACATAAAAGCTAAAGGACAAAAAAATCCATTGCCTGTGCAGCACTGGCAGAAGAAGCCTTTTGTATAGGTCAATCTGTACTTAATAACAACAAAATGCAATTTTCATTCACTGAAAATGAAATGAGAGGCCAGTAAGGGCCTGTCTATTTTTTTTTTCCAGGCACACAAAGCTCTAAGTGACTTTTTTGGGAGGAGAAAATAACATATGGATGTCAAGTTCAAGACTGATAGCTGTTGAGCAGAAGTGTGGGTCTAAAATCTGCAGTGCTTCACACTTCATGAAATCTTTTCCTTAGCTGGCAGGAAAATGATGGTAGAAGTCTGTGAAATCTAGAACAGGCTAGATAATGATATAATGTATTTGAACAGCAAACAATTAAAAAATTATTGCTGTGGTGGAAGTTTGTTAAAACAGCTGAATTTGTGTTTAAATGCTAACCTTTAAAACACGCTAGTCTGTTGTATTTTTGCATTAGAAAATTGCAATTTAATAATTGCTTATGTTACTATTTTTTTCTCATGAGAAAAGATCATCCCAAAACATTTTGGAATTAAAACAGGGTGCTGATGATGAGGGAAAACCAACACTGTAACACAACTTCATGGAGAGTGAGAAACGTGCAAGTACATTGTTTAGGCTGCTTGGTGTAATAATCACAATCACAGTTCCTTCCCTTGTTGTTTTATTTTTCCTTTCCAAGGTTTTGTTGGGATTTATTTTGTGTGGTGAAGATTGGAATGAGTCTGTGCAGCATTTAGACCAGTAAGAATGGTAACATCTTTCAAATGAATTGACATCTATGTTATGTAACATAGGTAATATATGTTATATTTAAATTATAGCAGAGGGTTATAGACACTTGAAATTTGGTCTTCTGTTTTGCCATTCGATTCTGTCAAAGACAACTCTGTGTTTGATGGTTCAGAGGTTCCAACGAGGAGAATACAGTTGTGTAGCAAGGTGCAATATACAAATAAGTATAAATAACCACGTGTAATTATTATTAAGTAATTGTATGGATATCATGGGTCCTACTCCTAGCCCTGAGAAAATTCTACTGTGCCATTACAGACAGGTGTAGGGAGAGGGTTAATTTTTCTTATGGGAAAAGAATTTAACACTGAATGGGGAGGGTTTTGTGCAGACCACTTGGTGCTAACTGGGTGGTGTGGGAATGATGTTCCCTACAGCCATCCCTAGCTTGTAGTGAGTGTGTATCTTGACTAAAAGCAGATGGAAGTAGTTAGAGGAAAAAAAGTAATATTAAGTTTATTGCATGTGATTGGTGTTAACTGTTATCCATAAAAAAACTGCTTGAATTTTATGTATAAAATTGAAAATAAATGATCCTCGAGCAAAAGTCTCATTTGTTGCTTTTGCTGTATTTGCTGCATCACACAAGTGGGTGTACGTCTGCCCTATGAAGGACCATCCCTGCAGTCTGAAAAGTCAAATGTATTTTCAATAAATTGCTGTAGAATCACTTCCACAAAGTAGTGTTTCAGCTGCTGCAGGCTTGTGCAAAGGCACGAATGTATTAACAGATTTCTGTATGAATGCCTGATATACCAATAGAATTTGGTTCTCATAGACAATTTCATATTTTCTCTGCTGTCCCAATTTAAAAATGCACTTTGCTTATTGGCAAAGGTGAACTTGTATTTCTTCGTATCTGGAGCTGAAAATCAATATTAATGACAGAAAATGTATGTTTAATATTCGTTGTGCAGTTTCACTTTATTGTTTGAGTTTTGTGAGCTTTTAAAGCACTACTGGATTCCAACTTTGTGGTCATGGTAGTGAAAGTAATGAAAATCAGTGCACAGCTTTCTTCTTAGGTTTCTTCTGCCAGAAATTTTAAAATGTTCATGTTTTTTAACTTAATATGCAACAAAATTAAAACTGGTACTTCAGTTAATTTTTTATAGCTTTTGCTTTACTGTGGAGGTTGATAGTGCTTGATGTTCCCTTTTTGGCCCTTATTTTCTGTGATTTTTCAGTAACAGTGTTTGAGTTCCTTTCATTGAAAGTAGAAATTTGTTAGATTTTAATACTTTCTCAGGACAGAATGTTATTTGTAAATGACTCATTTTATTAAAACTGCACTGTGGGAGGACTTAGTAAAATAATCTCCTAAATAATATGTGTCTTTACCCTGCCCTTGAGCTCCAGCAGCTCCATCCCTTGGAGCTGGATGTGAAGCCATGGTAGTGAAGCCTGGCGAGAACTGGGAGCATCTGGGAGCTGGGGGGGATTCACAGAGTGGGAGCAGAGGAAATAACAGAGAATGAGGTTGTGTGGATGGGTGGCACCACCCCTGGTGAGGTGAACAACCCAGTCTGGGCTGAAGGACACTTTGGTTTCTGAAAATGCCACCAGCAAGAGCATAAACCTGGTGTCCTCCTACATGGGTACTCCTGTAGGTCTCATGCCATGACACTTTGTGAGAGGAGACATATGAAATACTGTGTGAAAAATCCAGTTTGGTCAATCTAAAGCTGGGAAAACTTTGATACATTGCACTAAACGGGTGGTACAACCTGGTCAAATTCATTTGGTTCAAATAAACATCATCACAGCCTTTATGAAAGACTGAAACAAGAAGCCTGGAGATGGAGAAAGACAAGATAAACTTTAATGGACCTAACCTTCATTTGCAAAGCAGTCTTCTCCAGAAAAAACCATTAAGAGGTCCTGTGTATCTCTTTTGACTCTCATGTATGACTTCCATTACTGTTCTTTTCTTTGGATACTGCAGGGAAAGGGACAGAGAAGCTCATCTTCAGAGTTCAAAGAAGCAGATTAGTCAGTGCTTAGTCAAAGAAGAATGACCAGAAATAACCAGCTGGTATTTTGCTAGACAGAAGAAGTGCAGAGGAAGTGGGATGGTCTGACAGATACCATAAAAATAGGTAGACAAGAGGCATCTGCCTTCCAGGAACTGTTGCAGGATAAGTGGCTTTTGGCACTTGCACCACAAGCTCTCCTTTCTGGAGAGATCTCTGAGCCATTTTTGTGCCAGGTGTGATGCTGAGAATGAGTAACATCTACTGCAGAACTGCAGGATCTTTGGCTGAATCCTAAATGGAATTTTCTCATCAGATATGAGGATTGTTTATCTTCTGCTATTAAAGGTTTTACTTCAAGGAACTGTTAAGTACAGTGTAGCTTTGCAATATATCAAAGTGAAGAAAAATCACATCTAAGTGCATTGTCCACAGATCACATTCTTTAGTGAAACATTTTAATGGACAAAGAATGACAGTATTTTCCCAGGATCTGAAAAGAAAAATTTTAGAAGAAAGATTTATTATTGTTCAGTGGGAGATTTAATAGGATGGAAATGCTGTCTGCAGTGTCAGCTAGGATGCATAGTTGGGAAAAAACAAAAACTCCATGCAATCCCATTCTGGTAGGTAACAATAGACAGGTTAAGGTATACTTGAAATGTTGATGTTAAATTCACATTTAGTGTGAATTGAGTTCAGTGCTGCTCACAGCTCCATGGAAGGCACAGAGCAGAGCCAAGGACCCAGCATCAGACCTGGCCAAGACCGTGGAAGCCAGAGACAAAACTGCTGGTGATTGATCACTTCCTGGCTGGTGGCAGATCATTTCCTAAATACATGGCCCAGGGGCTGTGGGAGAGCTGCTCCACAGCTCCAGCAGCCTGTGCTGGAGCTGCTTCATGGGCATCAATTTGCATGTGTGCTGGAGTGTGCTGCCAGGAGCGAGGAAGACAGATGTAAGGCATCAGTCTCAGCTTGTTGTGTAAAACAGGGCTGTGTGAGTGCCCAGAGGATTGTTGTGAACCTCCCAAATTGAGAGACATCACTATTGTCTGACTTGCTGCTGAGGCTAACATATATCAGACTGTAATGTCTAACTATGTGGAACTAATAGCACCCAAAAGAGCCAATTCATCTGCTCATTTTTGTGGCACATTAAAAACTAATAGTAAACTGTGTCTCCTTTTCATTTAGCATGACTTGATGTTTCTGTGTGCAATTGTCTGCAACAAGGAGAGATTGTTTAACAATCCTCTCTAGCCATGAAAAACTAAGTCAGCAAATTAAATTATTAAGATTTTTAGTTAAAGAGGTAGAAATCATAGTTATGTGCCCCTTACCACATGAGTTCTGATTGTGGGAAACCCGTAGTTACTGCCTGTGAATGTGTCAAAAAACCAAACCCACAATTATCTGATACTGAGAAGTGGGCAGGAAAATGATTCAATTTCTGTATTTTGGGTCCTGCCACTTGAGCAAACCCTACTCAAAGTGAAATTTCCTGTTACTCTCCCACTAAGAGATACTCACTGGGTTATTGTGTGTACATTTGCCTGCTGAGAAACATCTGGTGGATGAAAACAAGGCTGTGATTTAAGGGATAATGTTGCAAGTGATGTTTAATGGCTTATGGAATCTTTAGACTTGGAATCACCTGAATACACTGAAGGTAATTTATAGGGACAGATCTTCAACTGAAGTCCAGAGATTTGTTGACTTCCATGGGTTTATTTCAATTTGAAACAAATAAGCATCAGTCCCTAAAGCATATGACAAATGATAGGATGAACTTGTACTAGAAGAGGTGTTTTCAGACTCTGTTTAGCATTTCCTTGGTGTTTTGGTAGTAAGTTATTTCTCACTTTTGTTAGGAAATATTTGCTTAAGGCAATCTGTCTTGACTCTTACAAGCATTTTTAAACACTGGGGGAAAAAGTGAATTAGCAGCAACTCAGATCCTGCTAAGTTCACAGAGGCTGGGCCAAGAATTTGCTCCAGGGACTGTTCTAATCCTGGGCATAGCCCAAGCTTTCTTTGTGGCTTTGGGGAAATGATTTTACTGCCATAAGCTTGTGCTCCATCTGCACGCATCAGGC
The DNA here is from genome assembly GCF_037042795.1 of Molothrus aeneus. NCBI lineage: Eukaryota > Metazoa > Chordata > Aves > Passeriformes > Icteridae > Molothrus > Molothrus aeneus. Next base: position 32,220,114 of record NC_089652.1, on the reverse strand, counting down.
TTTGATAAAGGAAAAGGTAACTGATTTTTCTGCCAAAAATTGGAGTGTTTTGCTATAAAATAGCTGGCATATTTATGTACAACCTATGTCTTTTAGAGTGACAACATTATCTGAATTCTGCATGTACAGGAAGGCATTGCTGGCTGCTCCATCTCAGTATTAGACCTGCTGATTTGTGGGATAATTTCCAGAGTTTGTTGTGGTTTAACTTCTGAGAACTATTTCAAAGTCACAGAATTTCTAGTGCTGTAATGCTGAATGCATTTAGATGTGTTTGACTTTGTTGCCTGTGCAGAGGTAACTCTGCTGTTGAGTGATGTGTTTTGGGCTGGTGGGTTTTGAGGAATGTGGTGCTTCTCCTGATGTATTTTGGTGGTGTAGTTAACCTTAACCCAGTTACTGATGAACTGGAATAATCAGGAGACAATTTAGACTAAGAGGAGAGGGTTGGGCAGGTGTGTAGAGTGGTGGTGTTGGTGGAATAGCTTCACTTTGTGCAGGGCCTCCCTGAAGTACTGAGGGGCTTGAATATTCTTTTTTTCTGCTTTCTTTTCTTTTTTCTTCTCCCTTTCATAGGTGGTAGAGAAAGGTAAATGTTATTAACATTGGTTTTTCAGGGCTTGTAAGCACTGAAAAACTTATCTTTGTTCACTTTCTTTGACTAACCATTCTTTTTGGTCAGGTAGAGGTTGGAAAGGATTTTTACAACTTGAAACTGCTGCCAAATGCGTACTATTGAGAAATGAAAAGGACAGAAGAATGCTAGGAAATAACCTGCCTTGAGTTCTAAGTGTACGAAATTCTTGAGATCAAGGAGGAAATCTTTACAGAGGATGGCATTTTAAAAAATTTGGAAGTCTCTTCAAGCAGCAAGTAAGATGGCTTTAACTATTGACAGTTGTCTGGAACACATCAGTGAGGCCTCAAACCTCAAGGAAGAACCTATTTTGCCATCTCTTGACCTGATGTTCAGTGTAACTTCTCATGTTTGATATTATTTTTTGCAGGGCTATGCTAGGTTTGTTGCATGTACTTTTTCCTCTTCTTGGGAAAAACTGAGCTGGAGGGTTTTGTAACAAAGCTCAGCAGTCCGGAGTTCAAAGTAAGGCTTGAAAGCTGTATAAAAAGTGCAGTTGGATTCCCTGAGGTTACAAAATGTTTTCGTCTTTTTTATTTTGCCAAGAGTTGAACAGACATTTGAGGTTTGGCTGGCTCAGGTGGCAGTCTAAAACTAGGTAAGTTACATTATTCACAGAATATGTAGACAGATTGGTCACTGCATTTACTACTCTGTAAGAATCTGCTGGTAATTGGCAACTGAGCTGTGAATATTTTTCAGGCCATGACACAGGGAAGTGAAATGGGTGTCTAATGGACCAGATTAAGTACAGCATGTATGTCCCTGGATGTTGCTGTGGTGTTGGAGGATGCTTCCCTGCCCCTTGTAGCTGAAAAAAGAAGCAAAAATCAATTTATGAAGGCTAAGGAGGTGTGCCAAAATGAACACTGTCAAGCAGAATGGTGTCCCTCATGGTTCTTTAAGTGGCTGGAAGTTTGTATTCCCCTGTTATAGAATGGAGAAGTCAGTCTTGCCATGTTGTCTTAGAACCATAATAAACAGCTCTCTGCATATGAATGTTCCCTTTATCTCTCCCCCTGGTGTTTTTAGAGTTCACTGTGAAATAAATGCTGTTCTGCAGTGACTGTGAGGCACACTGAAGTTTAGTGAGTTGGTGATTTGTTACCCTGGCTGGGTACTCTGCACATTTTCTGCATAGGCTTCCTGCTGCAATGCAGATTTCTCCTAAGCAGTAAAAACCCTTGCTAAGTTTTGCTTTTGCAAAAAACCAAGTAAAAATAATAAGCCAACTTCTGTAGTAGAGGAGAAAAGTTTTGCTAGGTATGGTATGACTTAGACAACATAAAAAAAGCACCCCAAATGCTGGGTTAAATTTGTTTAAAAATTAGGGTTGATGGTGCTTATTATTGATGGAATCAATTTTTCAAGACCAAATGCACATCACTTGTTTAAAGGACATTTTCCTGTGCTGCTGTGCTCTTTTCTGAGCCTTTTATACTTATTATTCCAGTGCCTGGCATGGAGAGGAGCCTCAGGTAGCTGATTTGAGGAAGAACTACTAAAGGATTGCTGTCTTGCCTTATCTTTACAGGTACTGCAGCCTTGTATGGCACTTGAGGGTGTGGATGGGAAGTAGGGAGGACACACAGAGAAGTTCTGAGGAACAGGAGATGATGTGCTAGCAGTGCATCTGTTGGGTCTACAGGTTAATCCTGGGAAGGTTTCAGTGTCCTGTGTGTCACAAAGTCCTGTTGTCAAATCTTTGAAACAGATTTGGTGTAAAGAGCTGCTTTCAGTCCCAGCGTCTTTGCTATTCTCATGTGCACTGGCAAAGCTCAGTGTTCCTAGAATGAGGAGAAGCCAAAGGTTTTTTTTAATCATCATATGGGCAGATGTCTTGGGTGTTTTTAGAGGTGGGAGTTGTTTTGATCCTTGGTTTGCCTTTGTGCATTCCTGGTTTTACTGTGCTGCTGCAGAGAGGTGAGCACAATCAACCTTTCTTGCAATGGCACTCTTAAAAATGTAGTTGGGCCTGAGGATTCCATGACTTTCGTGTAATTGAAGAAAGCAGAATTAGTTGGAAAGAAAGGATGGAACTCAGTGATGTCAGTGCTAAACACAGGTGGAAACAGACTCTTAAATGGATCATCCAGGGTAAGACCCATCAAACCTGGCAGCAAACTGTTTCACAGAGAGGGAGGTGATATTCCATCACCCGACCCTACATAGTAGAGAACGTGTGGGAAAACAGATTGCACAACTGGGTTGCAAAGAAGCTGCAGGATGAACAAATTGGTTTGGAAATCTCATACAAATGTACAAACATAAGTGTGCAGATCCTGTGGTTTAAAGCAAGGGCACAAGCTATGGGTCTTGCTAAGTACTGTGCAATAAGAAATTAGTTTGGGGGGATGGAGTGCTTCTAAAAGCATGTTCTCAGTTCCAGACCAACTAAAAGCTCTCAGGAGAGCTGGGGCTGCTGAGGGACAAGGGTTATAAAACCAGGCTTGCACTCTTGTGCCCTACAGTCAGTTCCCTTGCTGCATGGTACAGGAAGCAAGGATGTTTATGGCAGATAATGTTACAATACTGGTTTTATTCAGGAGTGTCCTACACTGTCAGTGTTTGAAACACTCAGAAATCTTTGGAGAAAATACACCTTTGAATGGGAAGAATTGAGTTTTCTGGAGCTTCTGGTATTTAGCTGTGTTTGTTTGTTTTAATTTCTCATAAAATATAAGTAGGTTATTCAAGAGCAGTAGAGGTCACGTGAGGAGCTGATTGCCTTTGCTTGTAATTAATCTATTTAACTGTTGTCCAGGTGATACATTTTGCAGTTAGTTTAAGAAATGATACTGCTACCTGTCCCTTAAAGGCAGTGTCACAGTTACAAAGCAGTTCCATTCCAAAAAGCAGCAGATTCGATCTTTGGTTTAAGTTGTCAATCTCTGGGGTCCAATTAGGAAGGAATGGAAATGGTTCTTCCCCTTTCCTGGTGGCCTGGGCTTTGCATTTGCTGGCAGATAGAACTGCAAAAAATATTAGTTACTACACAGTGCAAAGACACCTTTTAGGCCTTAATATTTACAATCTGTTTTCTCAGCTCTTTTTGTGTGTGTATACAATGATTTCGCTATGTTAGGTGCAGGGAAATTAATAAAATGTATCCCATTAATGATGCTGCATAGCTCCCTGCTCACAGAATGTATCTGCCTTGATTTCACTTCTGTAACTTCAACCAGAATTGATTTTTGCCTTTGTGTGCTTCTGTCTTGTGATGCTGATGAAATTAAGATAAGAAATGTCGAGGCCCTGGGTCAGCAGAAGATGTTGATAAAGGGGTTTTGTTTGGGAGATATTTGGTGCTTGTTATCTTCATTGCAATCAAAAGGAATCCTTTGACATAGGACAACATCAATAGCTGGGAAGAATTTGACATGCAAAAAAGTGCCTGGCTTTAGGAAAATCTGAATTCAGTTTCCAGTTCTGGTGCTGGTAGGGCACTTAACTTTTCTGTCACCACTTTGCACTTAGATTTTGAGGACTGCACTTGGTTTTAGTAACTGTGATTTAGGATGAAGAATTAGAAATTAAATAGAAATTAGAATTTTAAATTACTGATGTTGTTTGTTTTGTTTTCATTGAGATTATTCACATTGTGCTTGTAAGCCCTTGTAAGATCCATGATCTTGAGCTTTGAGATTTTCAAGAAAGAATGTATTTTTCTAAGTGTAGATGTAGTAGAATATGGTACAGAATTCCTCCACTTTTAGGCAAAAATGACTGTGCTAGATAGTTATAGAAAGTAAAGAAATACAGAAGAAGGTACTTAGGATCTTGAAGGAGGTTTAGAAGCAATTACATGTGCTTTTGTTGAATTTCTTCCTTTTAGCTTCATCTATTATAAAAACTCCGAACAAGATTGTTCAGAATTCCAATACATAGGGACAAACTCCCTTGTCTCAGAGGTGGTTTTGTAGGATTTTTCCTCCTTCTTCAATTGGTTCAGAATTTAATTTGCTAACAACAATATTAATGATTGCAAGGAATATTTGGTTTTTAGAAAGCATTCCCCTTGGCTCAGATGACCCTTCTGGAATGTTTTCTGCCTTTGTTTGCTATGATGAAATCCCCCATGTGAGTATAGTTTTCTGTACATGAAACATTTGTTAATCTTGCTGTGTTCATTTCCAGTGGTGGTTAACTCCAAGTGGAAGAACAAAACCTAATCCTCCATGTCCCAATGTTTTCAGTGGCAGCAATACAGGGCTGTGCTAACCCTGATCTCCTCACTCCACACCAACTTTTGTCTCTTTGACAGCTGGAAAGAGGGAAGTTTGGGGCATTGAGAGTTATAAATCTTCTCAAATTTTCATTTCACCACCTTTGGCAAGGGCTGGCCTGCTCTGTGTTTCATTTCACAGCAGCTGTGGTCCTGAGTCACAGGGAGCAGCTCACACACAGTGTTTGCCTCCAGTGCCGTGCCCACTTCCACAGGCACTGGGGAGGGATGCAGAACATCCTGTTACTTTGCTGTTGTGGGAAATGGTGATTAAATCTGAGCTCTTTAGCAAATAACAAAGTGATTCATAACGCTGCACAGAGCACATGTTGAATTTGGAGATTAGTAAAAATAGTAGGGATGGCTGCTTTGAGTAACTATCAAGTTTCTGACTCAAAAATTAAATGACAATTTCTTTACTTTCTTATTTTTGGATTATAGAAAGAGAGAATATAGCTTTAAGGGATAGGAAAGCAAGAGAACCTGGAGACATGAATTCTTGATGCACTTCCATTGTTTTCCATCAAATTAAACCATTCTTCAAAATTTCTTAGCTTTCTAAATGTTTTAAATTTTTTTATTGTGAAGAAAAATGATTTATCAAACAGATAAAGAATATTAGGCCACCTCCTCTCTTCTGTGCTCATTGTAGAGGTAGTGATGCAATATTTTAGCTATTTCATGATACAGAACTGGTCTTGCTGATGTAGTTCATATGGTTAATTGCCTTTAGCAAGAGTTAGGTCAGCCTCGAATGTAGTAGACTTCAAAGCAATATGTTTGAATGGTTTTCAGTCCCTAGCAACTGAATGGCTTGTCATCCTAAAAAATTAAATTATGTTCTCCAGAAGTACTTGAGAAAGCAATTGTTTTAAAATTGAGGTTTAGGATTGGAAATGAGAGGTTGGAGAGGGAGAAGCAGTCTTATTCTGGAAAAGCGCATCACCCTAAGTGCTCTTTGTTGGGCAAGAGAGAGATTGAGGGTCCTAAGAAAGACAGAAATTGTGCTTGCCTGTACTTCAACGCCTGAAAGAGTAAAGAAGTAGCTCCTGCTCCTCTCATCCACATGGAGAGAAGGAGAACACAGATGCAGCCCAAATTCCAGTTTTCTGTTGAGGTGTTACTGACTCCTAAAGGAAGATGAACACAAGCTCAGAGTCAGGGCTGGTGGACATGGTGGGTTGTTGGGATACTAACCAGTAGTATGGTTGTCCCCCCTGATGCTTCTCTTTAATTTTACCTTTAAAAATTAGGGAAAATTTTTTATAATCTGAATAAAAAGCCTTTAGAAGAAAAACTCCATTAGAATCACATTACATGCTTAGTAATATGAGATACTATTTAAGAAGGTTTACCATTTTAAAGAAGTGCATATTCCCTTTCTCTTCCTCCTTTTTCCCCCCTATACCTGTTGGTTTTGTGTTGGTTTTTTTTTTTCAAATGTCCACTTGTTTTGAATCTCAAGTTATGCTTTGTTCAAGTGCTTAAGCAGTACATTTTAGACCATTCTGATCACTGAAAACTTTATTTTTTATTACATTTTATCATTCTTAGGTGAAAGTATGTGGTCTTGATTTATATATACAATGACTATTGACTTCAGGGGCAGGTTCTTTGGCTATTACCTGGCTTTAAATAAGATGAACATTGATATCCTAGCTATGTGGGGTGAAGGGCATTTTAACCAGCTCCTCTTTGTTTCTCTGCTTTCCCTGGCTCTGACTGCTGTTTTTTTGATCATGTCTCAAAAGTGCATGTTCAGGTCCCAACTCTGTACTGTGTTGCAGTATTTTTACGCTTCTGGTTTATTATTTATCACTGAATGCCTGTGAATTGGATCATATTTGCTATTGCATGCCAGTGGGAAGGTTATATTGAAGAAGAATAATTTGAATACTTATTTTAGAATTTTGACTCTTAATATCTCAGATCACCTCTTTGAACATTCTCCCAGTGGATAGTTTTGCATTACATGATGTTTTCTTAAAATGTCTAAGAGGAATTGTTATAGAAATATTGCAACTTTTTCCCATATCTTCTCATTTTAAGGGAAATTTGTCTGCGGTATTTTCAGAGTTATATTTATGCATATTCATCCTTAAGGACTCATAGGCCAGGGCACTGGCCTTCCATCAAGTTTTCTGTTTTTAAGATCTTGTTGTTTTTAAGATCCTTGCTGGGGATTAGCAACTCAGGATTTCAGGTTTGTGTTTGCCATGGTGCGCCCTGTGCCAACAGGCAGCTTTGGAAATTGATCAAGTCAGGGATTGAAGTCAATGAAATTGTGAAGTTTGAGTCAATTCTCTGTCAGCACTCAGAATTTCAGGAGGAAGCCCATGAGTGGTTGGATAACAACAACAACTTGTGAGGAGTGTTTTTGTACCAAATATCTTTGGAAAACCCTGTGTTGGTTGAAGCACATTTCACTAGGAACCAAAGATGAAGGAATGGTTGTGTAGCTGAGAAATACATTAATGAATTAATGACAAATATTTATGCATTGTTGGCTTCTGACCTGCAGCCTGACTTGGGCATGTGCTGGGTTTCCATGTGTAACAACACTGTAATTATCAGACAGAGCAGAGCATGGTAATAGTCCTCATGGGTACTTCCAGTAATAAATATGATTGAGCTCACTGAATAACAGTCCTAAATGTGCATTGATTTCTGAAAAGAGAAAGAAATAGCAAAATGATTTCCAATTAAATATTTGTTTTATTAGTGCAGGAGTTCAGGAGGAATCTGATAAATTCACCACTATGCTTTGAAGCAATCTACTGGGGGAAATTGTAATTTTAAAAATTGCACCATGAGTTAAATTTATACCAACTCAAAATACCAAACTGTTTTAACAAGCTCAGTGCTGTATAAATGAATAGATTAAAGCTGTGTTTGTGTCAGAACCTGAAGGTGCTACCACTGTGGAGTTCTACTCCAGCAGCTTTCACACATCACATGGCAGCTGGGAAAGATGCATTGCTATTAAATCAGCAAGGCTATCAAAGAAAGGGCCTCTGAGCTGTCTGATCTGTTTCATCTGATAATTAAATGGTAATTATGCAGTCAGCCATTCTAGTGTAAAAGTTTGTTTAAGGCAATGTTGGAAATTAAGATCTTATGTTGAGCTAGAGACTGTTTTGGGGGGTGTACTGTACTTTTTTGATCCCTAAAACTGGGTGTATCAATAAAAACTGTTCATGGATCTAGAATAAAAATGATTACTGAAAGAAATAGCAACAAAAAGATGCTAGAAAATTTAATTTAATAATTCCATCCTTTAAAGCATCTTGTTGCTTTAAATAGGAAAAGATTTTTTAACTAAATCAAAAGCCTACTGTGGAGTTCCATACCAAGAGAAACACGTGACACATCTTTCCTGCATAAATATTGGATCTAGGAGATCTAGTGTGCAAGGACTGAAAGCTCTCCTCACTGAAAAATATTTTATAACCTTGGTACTAAGTTTATGCTGTGTAAAAATCTATATATTCAAGATTACACCCAATTTCCCCTCCTGCCATATGAGAATGTTTCCCTCTATAATGAATTCTGTCTCCCAGATGCAGTATTTTAATTGAATAATTTTGTTAGCCCAAGTTTTCCATAGTTTTTTCTAATACTGACTTTTTGTCATCATCATCAATATATATATATATATGTATTTAGTCACTGAAGACCAATTCAGTATTGGAATGGTTGCACTGTGAGCTTCATGAGTTTTTCTGGTTCTGATTTTGCAAGTTGAAAACATTTGGAGGAACTGGAAAATCTCACTTATATTTTTGGTAGCTAATATTTTACCTAAGGGGAACAGCTCTTTCCAACTTATGCAGTGATTATTTCTAATCCTGGAATAGTGCCTTCTGATGTCTTAGCATTTGGAAGTACAAGTGATACTTGATATAAATTATTCAGTGTTCTTGAAATATCATTTATAACATAATACAGTATAGTCTTACTGGTGGCTGCAAGATATACTCGGCCTATGGGCTTATCTTGTGCAGACCTGGACTAAAAGGACTGAAGAGAGCAATGAAACAGCAAATGAATGGGAAGAGAAGCTTCCTTGGAGCAATTCTTTGGTTTCCTGCTTGTTTTATTCTTTGAACATTCGCCATTAACTCTTCTTGGCCCCTTCCTGAGCTGGGTGGCAGAGTCTGAGCTGAGCACCTCACCTTGCAAAGGAGAAGGTTCAAAGCTTCACCGGGAGAAAGAAACATTCTTAGTGCATTTGTTGAGTTGATCACATGCTTTATTTAGATTTGCAATCAAATGCATTTCAGCTCTTTATATGTATTTGCTTCTGAAAGTCTCACAGTTCATGCACTGGCAGAGGTGTTTGGCTCATTTTCTGTGTCTCCAAGGAATTCTGCAGCAGTTCAATTTCATAATTAGTGCAAGGACATCATTGGTTCTCCAGACATGTCTTCAGCAAATCCCAGAAGTTACTGACAGTATCTAAAGTTCTTGCCTTTTACAGAATAATGTTCTGCTTTGAAGAAGGAAAGGAACCTCTGTAAGTTATTGATCAGCGTTTGTGCCATTTCTGAAGTAGTTATGAATTAAAACTCAAGCAATGGACTTTGATGTCTGATATAATCAATCTGGCATGAGGAACCTGAGCAAACCTTTCAGCATTTGCTCTTCTAATGCATTTACAAGCTTAAAAATCTGATGGAGTTGCATAGGCAGCCCTTAGACTTTTAGAATACAATTTAAGGATCTCAACCATCAGAGATCTTTTGATAGCTGGGCTTGATATATTTTGCTGATGGGATAATACTGGGTAGTGCATATGTATTGAATTACCCTATTATCGTTAGTGGACTCTGCAGAGAAAAACAAAGTCCACAAATACAAATCATAAATATTTCAATAGAATGATTTAAGTGAGGCTCCTTTAACTTTGTTTAATAGAGAAGAATCACTTATGAAGTGTTATGGGATATTTAATTTATGGTTTGGTACTTTGTTTTTCTTGGAAGAGGCTGCTCTTTGGAAGCATAAGCACATTTTCTGCCATAAAAAGTGTTTAATAGTTGAACATCATCCTTTGCTAACTCTCAAGTGACAGAGTACAGCAGACAGGGCTTTGCTGGTGTCTTTTTGAACGGCGTGCAGCATGGTTAACTGGACTGAGGACACCACACAAACAGAAACCTAGAGGATTTTCTGTCCCTCACTTCCCTCCCCATCCCTATCTCAATTTTTTGTGGCAGTCATGAGTGCCCTGGCTTAGCCCAAGTTCACTGTAGGACTTGGTAACCCACCCCATCTACTGATGTCTCTCCCTAGCAGCAGAGAAGGTGGATTTTGTAGATCCACTGCCTTTCCTCCCTCCTGCTAAGCATTTTCTTCTGGACCAGGGTGAGTCCTGGGAGCCATGTAGGTGTACTCCTCATGTGCTCAGATTCATCAGGGGTATGACACAAAAAGGCATTTTGCTGTCTGTGGTTTAGCAGAAGCTTCCTTTTGGCTTTTTATTTAGCTGTTTACCCTAATGGTGTTTTAAATGGTATTTTTAATTTGGCACACCTGACCAATCAATATCATTAAAATGCATTTTACAGAGAAGTTTTTGAGTGATTTATTTAGAAGATGCAGAGCATGGACAGGGGATAATTGTGATCCTTGCCCATATAAAACTCACATTCTAAGCACCAAGTCTAATGACAATAAAAAAATCCCTGAATTTGCAGTTGTAGCTATTAATCTTTCTTAATGAATGTAGGGGTTTTTATACCTTAGTTATGCAAAAACTGTTTTCAGATGGGAAGATTCTGAATTATTCATGTTCCAGTCATGCATCAACACATATGTATCCCTTGAGAAACCAGTGCTGTGTACTCTACTGTTTGTTGTTTTTTGGGTTGGTTTTGTCAATATTTTGTGGGGAGACTGGCAATTAGTAAACTAGTGTAACAGAAAACTGCTCTCATAATGGCAGACATGGAAAAGATAAGTAATTTGACCCACTGGAGAGGATTATGTTTAAAATGTATTTGGATTTTATTTTTTTTTCTATTTATTTTTTATCTCCCTGCTAATTTCATTCTTGTTATCTTTTAAATAAAATCAGCAGTAATAGGATTACAGATCCATTGACATCCATCTCTGCAGACTGTGCATGATGGCTGTTGCTATGCAAAAGTGATGTTGTCTCAAACTGAGAAGATTCTAAAGATTCTTAGTGGTACATTGTACTTAAAAAGCACTTTTCCCAGTGATGACTCCTTCAAAGGTTAGTTTTTATTTATTACACTATGGGATCTCCCCCAAACATTGCAAAGTACTCTATAAATAGGGCACAGTAATACAAATACCTTTAAATAGTTTGCATGCATAATGATTCCTAGCAATCCAATGATAACCTGGATTTCTGTGTGTATTTGGAGAGCACAGCTGTTCTGACTGGAAATGCCGTCTGCCCTGGAGCTCTCCCTCTATTTTGTGTCCCACCAAGGGGTTGTTATTTGGGGATACACAAAATTATTTAGGGTAATTAGTTAGGTAGTAGTGACTTCTGGGTTTCTTCCATCAGTGACACTTCATCTGAATGCTGGTTTCAGGGACAAACTGCTCTGGTAAGATGGATTAAATCAATCAGGGATCGAAGTGGTTCACTGATTTATTGATGACAAGTAATTAGCTGGCAATCAGTAAATTGTACATTAAGGATCAATGCCAGCAGTGCAATGTATAAGCCACAACATTAGGCTTGAAAAATGTTTATTTGCAGCATCAAGCTCCCTTGTACAACTAACCCCAACCTCCCCAAGGTTATATGTGCACCCCCATCCCTTCATAACAGAAATAAAGTTTGGAGCCTCCTCTGGCTGGGCGCTGGATGTGTTGCCACCCCTCCAGTGGTGACAGATGTGAGTGTTCTGTGCATCCTCCAAAGCACATCCCCAGCACTCCCTGAGGTCCCTGGGTGCTCTGGGTCCTACCTGTGCTGTTCCTGGTGCTGTCCCATGGCTTGGAGTGCTGGCTCCACATGGAGCCAGGCAAGGAGGCTGCCCAGCAGCTCCTGGGGCTGTGGTGCTGCTGGGGGCACCCCAGGTAGTGTCAGGCACCCTTGGATTGCAGCTGTTTCCTGCTGTTACAAATGCTTATGTTTCTTTCTTTCAAAAGTTTCTTCATTCTTCCTCTCATTTCATCCTCTTTAGCACAGCCAGTTTTGGGCACACATTTTGTTTCTGCCTTCTCACTATTCCTGTAGGGATTACTTGAATCCTGACATTTTGTTCTCATAGACAGAGAAGGCTGAATATTCACCCCCTTTCAAGTAAGCGTTTCAAAGACAGATGGATGTTTCTTATTCTCTCTGTTGTGAATTCATAAAGGCAGGCCAAAACTTACAGAACTGATTGGGCCCTGCAGGGATTATTGTGTTTTGCATTTTGTATCATTCTCTCTGAAGTCACAGAATCAGGCAGAAATGGAACCCCAGAGATCAGCCTGCCAACTCCTGGCCTGAGTGCTGGAGTCATCTTTGCCTTCTTGCCCTGGAATTCCTACCTACTCCAGCCTGCTCAAGTTTTTCTTAAGTTCAAGATAAGTATTTCAGTTAGGATGATAATTGCTATTATATCTGTTTCTTATTTGCACTAAAGTCTCCAAGCAGTTTTTTTCCTTTCAGAAATAGCTTGAAGTTAATAGGCTTCATGTGAATGAGGGACCTGCAAAAATCTGATGGCAGGAAGAGGATTGTTCCTGGGATTTGATTCTTTGTGTTGAGGAGTAAGAATTACAGCCTTCAGCATTTCTGGAAACCTTGGAAGGTGTAAGTGTTGGCTTAGCTAAAGAGCTGAGTAATTCACTCAGAAAACAGTGAACAGTCTGCAGAGTGGTTTTTTTTTTTTTTTTTCCCCTCTGAGCTCTGCCAATGTATGTTATGGAAAAATGGCTAAATGAGGAAACTCATGAAAACATTTCCTCAATTCACACCTCCCACTCAACTGACAGTTCAAAAACTGAGTCAGAAGACTAAGAATTGCTCAAAAGTACTGTTGGAATTTGGCAAGGACTTTGGAGCTAGGATTTTGTCTCTAATTTGTAGTAAGACAGCTACTGCTGTCATCATCTGCCATAAGTTTTGACCAGTGAAAGTCCTTCACTGAAGATTAATGGTTCCAATTCAATTATTTATTTCTAGTTCCCTTATTCAGATTTTTGATATTGGGAATCATTTGAGGCTGTGTTTTGGCAGGAGAGTAGCAAACTGCTAAATTTGTGTCAAATTCAGTTTCCATTACTTGCTACATATTTTATTAGACTGTGTTTAACTGCACTGTTCATGGCTGCAGTCATCTAAAGAATTGAAATACTGCTGGATTGCCAATGTAATGGCAAAACAAAGTGTTAGTGCTGTGAGCCCCAGGAGCAGTTTAACTTCAGTGTTCAGGTGTTTGTAGGCTGATGTCTGCCCACCACACCATTCCCTGGGACAGGACAGCCATTTGGGGGTTATGAGGCTCAGGTCCTGCTTCACCAAGCTGATCTCCTTCTCTAACAGGACAGGCACTTAGTGGATGAGGGAATGGCTGGGGATGGCTGTACCTGGACTTTGGTAAAGACACCATCTCCCACAGCATTCTCCTGGAGAAATTGGCTGCTCCTGGCAGTGATGGCTGCACTGTTCTTGGGTAAAAGTCTGTCTGACATCCAGTGGAGTGGTGGTGACTGGAGTTACACCCAGCTGGGGCTGTCACCAGGTGCTCCCCAGGGCCCAGCACTGGCCCAGCCCTGTTTAACATCTTTACTGATGATCTGGACCAGGGCATCAAGGGCACTCTCAGCAAGTTCATGGACAACATCAAAGTGGGCAGGAGTGTGGATCTGCTGGAGGGCAGGAAGGCTCTGCAGGGGGATCTGGACAGGCTGGATCCAAGGGCTGAGGCAGCTCTGTGAGGTTCAGATGGTGCTCATGAGAATTAGGTACAGTGGGGGGAAGAAAGGACACCTTATTCATACAGCTTTGGTTATTGTTCTTTTTGGCTTCTTCATTGATAAATCCAAGGTTTGCTGGATTATATTCTTCGAATATCAGACTGGGTGGAAGGGGAGAGCTTGAGAAAAATGGTAGTTTCAGAATAAGCAGCAATATTATATATCTTACTTATTTACATTTCTTTATTTGAATTTAGTTACCATTCTGAGCAAACGGAACTGCCTCAGTGCATGTGCTAGAGCTTGAATTGAAACTCTTTCATGGTTGAAATCTGAATTTATTTTCAGCCCAGTTGTGTTAACCATCTCCAGATGATTTTAGACTGCAAGTTGCTAAATTGTGTAAAGGTCTGTGTGTGACTCTCCAATAGGAGTAGAAAAAAAGTGAGTTTTTTTCTAGGGACTTGGTGTGTGCAGAAGTATTTTCAGCAGCAAAACTGATACTACATTGTACCAGAGCAGAATGAGTTTTGTACTTCTGTAGAAATTCTACTCTGGTCTTTTGTGACTGTGTTTTCCTTTAAAATGTAAAATAAAATCTGATCTGTTTGACCATACATGGTTGTTTTCTTGTTTGGTTAAACAGAACTGGCATAATATAAGTGTGGAAATTTAATTCTAAACTCACTATAACTTAGCTTTGATTTGAGCAACCTCTTACTCTGTATTACACTTTTATGTCTTGTTTTTGGGAAAGGAATGATCACAAAAATACAGTGGCTCTAAACCCACTGGAACGTCCAGTATTTATGTGGAAATTTTAATGAATGTTTCAAGAAAAACCCTGCCTCTAAGGTGAGTATTCAATATACTTTAGGAAGTTATGTGTTGCAGTAGACTATAGTGGCATGACTGGTGTTACTAAGTGCATCTGTTTTGCTCACAAACAGATATAAATACAAATTATTTTTGTTGTTGACATTAATATTTATGTTTCAGGGTCTGCATATGTAATAGGAATTCTGCTGGAAAATGAAGTCTGTTCCAGGCTGCTTATTATACATATGAAGCTTTGTACCCGTTGTTTTATTCCAGTTATTTTAAAAATAGAAATCAAACAGATTTCTTTTTTCCCTAATATGCATATTGGATCTGATACAAGGACTTTTAGACTGCAGACAACTGAAGAACATACGACACCTTTTATTTCATTATTTTAACTTGAAAACTTAAGTGCCTTACTTCTTTACAAAAGCAATCCCTTGAGGATGTATAGGCAGTGCTGTGAGGTGAACATTTATTCCAGATGTTTCTAAAGTGTTCTAAGAAAGCCATCAGCTCTTGTTGAGCAGTTTATGCATGTTTTTCTTTTCTTTCTGTCAAACAAAAAAATCTTCTAGTTATCTCAGCAGGAGAGTTTTATCTACAAGGGCTACAGGAAAATAATATGCATTTTCTTGAGTTTATTCAATCTACAGTAACTCGAAATATTGGCACATTACAGCAGAAATGTAACATAGGAGGTGTTTATGAATCTGGTATAGGTAAGGATTTTACCTTTCCTTTAAATCACCAAAAGAGGTAGATGTTTTTTTTTCATGTATAGGTATGTACACAACATTTTTTGTTTTGTTTTGTTTTTTTCCAGATTTCCAATCTATACCCAGGGCACTCAAATTCTCCAACTGCATAAACCAATGCTTGACTTTCTCTGAATGTCTCTCTTGACTTCAGTGACCCAGGTTCAAATCCATGGAGGCTAATGAACTTGGATGATGTCTTTGTGTGATGGTTTTGGTTTGCCAATTTCAGATTTAGGATTTAGGTGAGATAGGATTATGAGAACGGTTTTTGTGGCTCTGGAGCTGCTGGCAGGATGTTTCCATGCTGTTGAAAGTTCAAACACACTTGGCTGTGTCTGCTGCTGTCCAGTGTGCTGCAAACGCTTGACTCAGCAGCCAGCAGGGCTGTGCTCTGCATCTGCCAGCATTGATCCATCCTTTCCCTGTTCAGCTGCCTGAGGTATCATTTTGCTTGTCTCAGTTGCATCAAATCATGTTGCCTGCACATTGCTGCTGAGATTTTGGATGTGGGAGATCCTGGAACAGACCTGGCATTTCTGTGCCTCGGAAATAATGGAGGAGGGAATGGCAGCCACCAGCTGGAACAGCCAGGAGCAGCAGCCAGAGCTCTGTGCCATGTTTTGGTTAGCTGGGAGTAGGTGAAGGAAGAAAACTCTGCAGCTGCTAGGATAAGTCTGACAGCTCCTTCTTCCTGTTTCATCCTTTCTGGCTACAGATGTCGAATTTGTCATGGAAGTTGCAGTTTGGGAGAGATTCACTGGTTATGGATGCAGTCTCTGGGTGGACGTGGAGAAACTCAAACCCCAGCACTAGGCAGCTCTTGTGTCAGCTGGGCACCCAGCAACTGCAGTTTAACTGTGTGAGGGAAAGAAAGGAACTGAAAGAAAGTCTGTAAGAACGAATAGTTATCGATGCAAGGCTGGAAAAAGAAGGCTTATCCAAGCACATGCTGGCTGATAGTGCTTGTTTGTTACCACAGGTCCAGCTCTAATGGAGGCAGTAGTTCAACATTTCCTGTTCAGCCCATTTGGCCAGTAGATTGAGTCATTTTGATACCTTTGTTTATGTGGTATTGCAAAAAGCATGTAGGCAGCAAGAGTGTGTAGAAAACTCATGCCCTCCATATCCTGGAAATACTGATAAAGTTGTAACCTTGCCCAAATACATCAGAATCCTCAAATTTCAATTCATCTGCCACAGAGTTTTGATCATATGCAGAAGTTAGCATGCACACTCTTAGTGGCAGTAACCATGTTGTGTGAAAAGGGATTGTCAAAATACATATTATGTACCAGGACATGAGCTGTTCTGGCAGAACGAATCCTGTTAGCATCATATGAATATATCCTTAGTGTAGCCCATGTTAATGCTTTTTTAGGTCTGGCAGAAAGGGCTGCATGCTTCAAAAGCACCATCATGTAGCATAAGACTGCCACAAACAGCATTTCATTAGTAAGGAAGTGGCAAATATGTCTAGCTTGAATTTCATGTCAGGATGAAACATTACAGGTAAAACTGACAGATTAATAAATTCCTAGTAGGGAGGTTTATGAAGGAAAATTCCAAATTCCTAAGCAAGTGTGTCTGTTCAGGAAGACCACTTCTATTCACAAGTGTTTCTGTTCTTTTTTTCTGCATAGAAAATTGGCTTCAATTAAGAATTGTTTCTTGATCCTTACAAATGCAAAAATGCCTCCTTTGTCTGCCCTTAGGTTGCTTGCAGAATGAAAAAGAAGGAAATCCCCACAGCTAATAAATGACACATAGCTATTAGACGTCACACTTATTTTTATGTCTGTTTACACATCTGTCAAGGAGTTGCCTAAACACACTTTTTAGTGAAATAATGTTATTTTAAAGACCTGTCTGAGTGAGTTTGAAGTCTGGTAGACCATGGGTATCTGTCACCCAGAGCAGTTAACCCAAGTAGGTTGTTACACTTGGAATGTCATGGTTGAAGGATTCCAGAGCATCTGTGGGGCATTCCCATATTTCTCTCCATGTAACATTCCAGGTTTTCTAGAGAAATCTTGGAATTTCTTTTTTTTTCTTTCCTCTTCTATGTATTTCTCATATGCTGAAAACCTACTGAGGATAATTAGCAAATAATCCTCTGAAAAGTTATCTAATTAATGGGAAATTGGAGTCATGCAGTTTGGCTCTAGAGTTGAAAGGAACCTGTGTGTCTGTGTGCAAAATGGCCCTGTGTTCTTTCCTTAAAGGATTTCAGGGATGTAAAGTGATAGGTTGGGAAGGCTCTAAATCTTTTCAGATTTAACCTATAATCTACTAAAATAATAAAGTGTTTGAGTAATCTTAGCCAATTTATAAACATATAAGCTTTTGGGTAATCTTAGCCAATTTAAAGGAGATATTGGACAGGGGGAAATTGCCAATTTTGTGTGGTAGTTTACAGAATCAGGACTTCCACTTGATATTTATTGATGACATTCCTCAGGATCCTTTCTTTAATGCTTATTAGGACTAAATGACTTTTTTTGCCATCATATTTAAGAGCAGCAAATCTTGTGCCACATTACACGTGCCAAAAATTGCTATGCTCGTAAGCTTGATATTTTCTATTAAAATTAACTTAATCAGAAGAAAAGATAATATTATGTTTCAAGATTGTATTAGTTTGCTTAATAAAAGTCTTTATTTCAGTGTGTTCATACAGATTAAGAGTCCTGGGAGAGCAAACTGAAATCTACAGCTCCAGCCCTGCGCGAGTTTCCTTTTGTGACTCGCACGTTTGGGGTGGGTGCTGGTTTTCAAATGCAAATAAGAGAATCCTCATTAGAGGGAACCTGGGCGTGTCAGTTCGGGTTTAGAACAGCCCCTTGGCCTTTTGCCCTCAATCCAAACCGTGGCACAGGCAGAGGCACCCACGCTGCTCAAGCTGGAGCTGATGCAGAGGCACATCCTCGCTGTTCCAGAAGGAGCGAGTGTTGATTGAACACATTTGCTGAGCGTCCCTTGAGCCCTGCAGCTCTGTTCAGAGCACTTGCCTCTGCTCTGGAGGGAGCTGATTAACTCCATTTAAATGCTACAGCAGCCACCAAAAGTGGGCCTGAAAGAAAAATGAGAAGATGAAATATCTGTCTATCTGCCTAGCTATAAATAAAATGCAGGGAATGATTAAAGATGAGTCTGACCTTATTTAATGCATTCCCTTATAGGTCTTTACAACATTGCTATTTGCCAACAAAAATACCTTGCTCCCCAGTGTCATCTGATTCTGCAATATATGTACAGAAGTAATAAAAAGTATAAATATGTGTTATAAGACCTCAGTAGATGCTCCATATTCCCTGCATGGAAAGGAGGGGACAGGATAGAAAGCTCACACAAGAGGCTGGTTTCTGTAGGGAGTGGTTTTACGTTATAAGTCTATGTGAATGTCTTCATAGGTCTTTGCAGTGAAAAAATGATTTTTTTAAAGGGCTGGCTGTTCTTTTTTCTCTTTGTTTGCATATCTGTTCTTAAATTATTTTAATCAAACAGAAAACTAGAACAATTTAATTTATTTCTAGGTTTTTCTCAAATACTTTTATGAATGCAGAATTAAAAATAATAGAATCACTGTCACAGGTTTACAAGTACATGCTTTGAAACTCACCTAGAGACAGATGCAAGTGTTATTATCCTAAAAAAACCTGTTCAATGTTTATCATTAATATCCAAAAGGAATTTAAAAAAAGATCCAAACCTGTTACTTGGAAATCTCCACAAAATAGTCACTTTAAAATATTGAGAAATTTGAAAAAAATTGACACACCATAAAAAATATTTGACACACCTTAAGTTTCTTAGTTGTAAATAAGTTATTGTGAAAGTCCTGCTTTCTGATATACCTGGATCTTTAAGGACTGAAAATCAGTTGAAACTGCTTGTCTGTGCTCAAGATAGAGAACTCCTTACTATACTGCTTCTCATAAAAATATTAACATTTTTTTCTGGTTTGCACTGCTGAAATTCTTCAATGTTCAGTGAATAACAGTATGACTGATCTGTGTGATATTTCTTCCTCTAATAAAACTAAGAGGAATCCTACCCCCATTCCACAAACAATAGCTGCATGAGATATATTCAAGATTTATGTTCATTTATACAATATTTAATGTGAGAGCTCTTCCCAGCATGGGAAGATGTCAGTGTTGTCATGGCAACAGATGAAGATGTGGCAGGATGGATGAAGCAGGTCTCAGCCCTGCCCAAGCCGGAGCCAAACCTCACCTGTGGCTTTGAGCTCTCACCTCAGGAGCTGAACTGTGCTGCTGTGGCTGTGGGAGGTGGGAAAAGGAGAAGCTGGCCTTAGGGGCTGAGCTTGAAGAGGTTTTTTCAGCCTCCACACCATTGCCCTTGTTTTCCCCCATTTTCTGCTGGTGACACAGGGCTGAGCAGGGATCTGCTGGTGATGGGTGCTGACAAGTGTGACTGTTCCTGTCTTTGGTGGTTTAGGCCAGCTCTGCTTCTTCCATTCTGCATTTCCACAAATGTCACAAATGCCATTTCTGTCAGCTCCGTTTGGTTTACCTTCCCTCCTCCCAGTGCATGTGTGATTGTGCCTACACACACATGGAAAGCACATGGAGGCATTTGTTTAGCACCTTTCCTGAGCTGCACTGTGCTTTTCTTCAGTTGGAAGATGTAAACAAGTGGCTAGTTTGCATTTGATTCCATGTGAATTCTGCTTTGTGCTTCCTTACAGCTTCTCAAATCCTAAGTTACACCAAGGAGCTGAAGGAGTGGTTTGGCCAGTTGTTTTTACTGTTTTTCAGTATTTGAGCAGCTTTAGGGATGGTGCTTGCTCTGCAGTAGTTCCAAAAGAAGCCAAAGGCAAAATAAGAATAGATATTTGTGTAATTTTCATGTTCTGATAATGGAGCTATGTGTCACAAGAAACACACTGCACTAAAATCTATTACAGGGAGGACCTGCATCTTTAAACTAACATCAAGGTATATCATTAATTGACCAAACTCTAGGAAATGACCTCATCTCTGCAGGACTTGCTGTGCAGACCTCCTCTGTCTTTTAACTTTTATAATAATCTGTACAAACCTGTATAATGACATTATACAGGGTTTCCTTTGATGCTGTTTCTAGATATTTTTATTCACACAATATTTCATTCTGGTTGTAAAATAAAAGGCAAGTTACAAACTGTTCTGCAAGTTACATTAGGGTTTCTTTAAGGAAGAAAGGATATTTTCATTATCCTTGTTGTGATAAACTTTTACATGGATTCTTAATAGTTCTTTTGAAGTTCAAGGATGAATCAGTACCTTACTGATGTGCTCCATTTTAACAGTTGTTTTGGCTATGGATCAGAACTTTCTCACAGAGTTAATTTTATAAGGAATTGAAAATGGAACCAAATTCTTGATATGGAACTGTACAAATTTAAAGTGGTGCTGAGAGGAAACAGATGCTGTACATCCATTTCAGGTCAGCTGCCAGAGATTTAAAAAAAAATTAACACCAGCAGATTTTTTTACTTTTCTGAGAGTTTGTCTGAACATCACAGAGTGTTAAAGGCCCAGCCCCTGACTATTCTCAGATCCAAAACTGCAAATAATCAAAGTGACTGTAATTAACCTTTTTTTAAGGTGTAAGAATCTAAATCTGGTGATTGCTGGATGCCAGTTCAGACTGGATGCCAATTCTGTCTAAATCTGCCAAACTAATTGTATCACTAAATCATAAAGACTGCTTATTTTAGATAGGTGGAACCTGAATTATATAGGGAAACTAGATTGGCACAAACAGCCAATTTGGATGAATGTTAAATGTCTAATCTTACTGAGTATTTATAAAATTGTTTCCCTTTGTTTGTGCATATAATCTTCTAGCTGCCTCAATGAACTTTTCTTTCTGAGACTGCTCTCCATGGTACCTGTCATGAAATTAATCATCTGGCCTGTGTTCAGTACTGCAGTTCCCAAATGCCAACACCTGTTTTTACTATTTCTTTCACTGTAGAATAGAAGAATTCATTGATTCCATTTGTGTCAGTATAAAGCTGCAGACTTTTAATCCTGAATTTGTTAAAGAACATCAAAGATATGGATCAAATAATCACTGTTCCTTGTTGTTCCATGACATGAAAAAATAGCAGAAACAATTGAGAGAATAATTTGTATTAATGTATAGCATGAACAAAGAGGATTCACAATTTTATTTAAAGTTCTTGCCCTCATGTTTACTTAATAACTCCTGATAAGAACCTTTTAGTCCTTTATTGTATTTGTTTTTGAGTAAATGCTTCATTTGCAGCAAAAGCAATAACTGGTCAAAAGCCATTACCCAGTTCTTAAGGAAATGACTTATTTTGGACTCTACTTCATCAGTATCACTCCCCAACAAGTCATTATCTATTGAGACTCTGATATTGAAAATATTTCCAATTAAATTAGTGTTAATGAAAGTGTTCTGCAAATGCATATGAGTCAGTCATTATCGGATCTCTGCTCAGATAACCAGTGAGGTCCCAGCTGTGGGCTGGTGCTGTGCCACTGTGAGATGAGATCCGAGCCACCCCAGCACAGGAGAGCCAGCCCTGGACAGTGTGGGTGCCAGCCAGAGCATGGGGAGGAGGTATTTGACCTACCAATGGGCAAGATTAATTTTAAAAATAATTATAATTGTACAAGAACAGGTGAACATTTCCTTCCCTTCTAGGTGGAAGTTAGAAGAATATTCAAAGCCATGCCAGTGAGTGAGTTTGCTCATAATTCCCACTGTAAAGTCTGTAACCTGTTGATTTTGTTAAATCAAAGCCCAACTCTAACAGTGAAATCAGTGTTGGCTTTAACACACAGCTGGCCAGGTAGGGATCTGTCATTTTGTTCCTGTTATGACAAAAGCAGATTCCAAAGAAGTCTTTTATACAAAAGAGGGATGCTTTTGCTGTGCATTCCTGGGAAGATCATGCATATGAAGGAAAAAAAGAAAAGTAAATAAATGGAATCTTTAGAGTATGATTAATCTTTTGATCCTTTCCTCCTCTAAATTTTCCTTGTTGTGGCTGGGATGCATCAAACCACAATCAGGACTTTGATTGCATCAGTTTGGAATGTTGAAAATGAACTGTCATTCCAAGAGCTCATTTGTGTAGCAGAGTTTTGGATGACATAGCTGGGGGAGGTGTGCCCCAAGATCCCTCCTGGACAGTTTGTGCAGTCTTGTGGCTGATAACTCAAAATACAGCGCAGTGCCACATGCCACAGGATGGGCTTCTTGTGTACCTAGTGACTGATCCTGAACCATGGCCCTTCACTTCTTGCCATGTATTTATAAAAAATGCACAGGAGGCCAGAAATAAATAATTATTTTATTTGAAATGATAAGGCTATAGATATATGCATATTATAAAGATTACTTTCTGTGTCATAAGAGCTCCTTTCCTGTACCAGGATAAATTCTTGCTCCAGAAGAACTTTCAGAATTGTTCTTAAGCCCTTTCAAGACTTTATGTGAGAACTGTGACTAATCTCATGGCTTCCATCTGGAGCAGCTGTGTCATTCCTACTTCCTACCCCAGAGGAGTCTCAGCTCTAGCTCTGAATTAATTTTTTTTTCTCTCTGGAGATTCCTTTCAATTGCCTTTTCTTTATTTTATTTTTTGACAGAATGAAGTAGTGTATGGCAGCATATTTTTTAAGAGATAGTATGCAGAAGGAAGAAATCAGGATGCTTAAGAAGCTGTTAAAAATTCTCATTTGAAGAAAGGATATTGTCTTTCAGCATTTCAAACCTATATTTGAAAAATATTGTTTTCACCTGTAAGTATTCTTTTATCCAGCAATATCATTGATCAAGCTATCTCAAATTCCATGGAAATTTTTAGACTACTACACTCTATTCAAAATGGGAAATTTTAAATTTCAGGTGAGTGTTACACACACAGACAATTGCATGACGATAAGATAATCAAGTAGTATAAATAAACAAACATATGTGAGGAACTTGGTGTAAATACACACAGTCTGAGACTCTGGACTCGTAGCTGCTATGTGTGCAATCAAGTTACCATGAAATACACAGTGAGGTGAATTCAGAGTACTCTGGAACTCACTGTAATTCTCTTTGCATGGGTGACAAAAGGTAACTTGTTCTTTCTACCTTCCAAAAGTGAGCTCAGCTTCAAGGGTCAGGATTGGTGACTGCAATTCCAGACCACTGGATTTTTTGTAGAGGCCAGTCCAGCACTCTGGTGTTAGTAATTCTAGGTTTCTTGCTTTTTTGAATCAGCAAGTATTCTTAACATGATTTAGAAGTGAGAAAAACCCCAAC
This sequence comes from Molothrus aeneus, assembly GCF_037042795.1. Lineage (NCBI taxonomy): Eukaryota > Metazoa > Chordata > Aves > Passeriformes > Icteridae > Molothrus > Molothrus aeneus. Next base: position 32,196,479 of record NC_089652.1, on the reverse strand, counting down.
CCAAACCCATCATTACTGATACATGGATCAGTATGTATCAGAATGATACTGGCTGATCTCTAAAAGGAGAGAAAATGAAGATCTAAGAATGATACAAGTGTGTGTGCGTTCATGTCTGTGTGTTTGGGGTTTTTTGCTTTCAATAATCTGAAAAAATGTTTTAAAAAATATAGTGTTGCCAAAAATTTTTTAAAAATTTTGCTCTCTGATGATCACAGAAGACATTTTAGCTAATTTAAAGTTACATTCATTTTCAGAAGGCCAACTGCAGAAATCTTGAAACTGGATTTTCAGAGACTGTGCTTATCATTTCAGAAAAATTAAGTCAGGATATTTTGGATGATTTCATGGATTGTTGGTGCTTAGTGCCTTCCACTGAAAAGTCATTAGGAAGTGAAGTGCATATCAACCCTGCTTTAAACATTCCCTATATACTGATACATAACATTTTCATCTTAGTTTTGAAGGCTCCAAAACAGGAAAGGAAAGCAAAAAGATCAACAGCAGAAATTCTTTGTATGTTAAAAAATACGTATATGCTGCTTGACATAACAGGTTTTATCCTGGGAATATATTTGTAAGGCTTTTCAAGAGCTTGCTCCTTGGAGTTGTGCATGGAACAGAAAGTATAATGGATGTAGTTTGAGTTTTATTGACATGATTACAGGTTGTAAATAGTGATGTACAACCTTGTAATATCCCCCTGTCTTATCATCACATTTTTTATGATATTATCTGGACTGTTTTCTGTCCAAATAAATTAAGCTCATCTCATCAGAGTGGTTTGCAAGTCTTCTGTTACTTTGATCAGAATTAGCAGAAGACGTGTCAAGCCAATTACTCTGAAATTGGGCAGATGCAGAGCAGTGTGGTATGTCAATCACTTAGTGGGTTTTCTTTCAGTTTTACAACTCTGGCTCTGTCAGGGAAGCTCTTCCCAGTCTTTGAATTGCTGGATATGATTTCCTATTGCTGCCCGTTGTCAAGACCACGCAATTGGAAGAAAACTGTAAGAGTTGTAAAATGTTGCAAGATGCTTTATTTAGAATTTCTGCATTTAAAAGCTACTAACAGGACTTGTTTAATCAAACACAGAACAAAGGAAATTTGCTAGTAAGGCTCGTATTTAATTTTAATTTTTGCTTAATGACTTGGAGCTCCCAGCTGACATGACACCTTGGGTTTGCTCTTGGGCTGTACACCAAGGCTGAGTGCTGAGCTATTTTATGTGTGCTGCGTGCCTGTGGCATCCTGGCTGTCAGAGCATCCCCATGCTACAGCACTGAAGCAGGATTGATGACAGGGCTCTTTATTGCAGCCCTTAGCAATAGATTGTTGAGATTAACACATTGTCTGAGCAAGAGATTTGTCTGAAGGGCCTGCAATTCCTCCCTGCAGTTGCATTCAAGAGAGAACCAGCAGACAGTTTCTTCTCTCCCCAGAAGGTTTGTTTCTATTTCAGCTTAGAAAGATAAAAGATTGCACAGAGGATTTATTTTTTCTATTTGTCTTTTTTGACTTTTGATCTATTTAGAAGAATTGTTTCTGCTCAGAACTTGACTGTTTAATTAAATTTGGGCAAGAAGGGAGAACTTTCATTTCTTGGTGGTTTTTATTAAAGGAGCATTAGTAATCCACTTCAAACTTGAAGATTTCCTGGCATGCCAGCAGCTGTACAAGAAGTAGAGCCAGGGCCTGCTATCTTTTAGTTGGTGAGCTGAAAGCAATCCATTTTACTTGAATTACTTGGACTATTTCACTGCTTTGTGCAAATAACATAATTTTCCCTATCAGAGGTGGAAATGTTAGTGTAATGTTACTTTGATCATGACCCATGATAAAATATATACAAATAGGCGATAAAATCTGCCATTTGGTCTAACTGAATGAAAAAGGCAACATTTTCAGTCATCTCTTTATTTCAAGTTACCTAACCTTAGAAATGAGTTCTTAGTGTAACAATCTAAGTGATAAACTGCCACAGATTATCTGACAATACAGGAAATGTAAATAAATATTGATAGGACAGTACTGAGATTAAATTATGAATAAACTTGCTGATTCAGAGTGACCATTGTTGTTTTGGCATTTTGTAGGTTTATTAGCAAAATGGACCAGTTAAATTTATGATAATTGTGATAGTTTTCCCAATTTTCCCTCTGTTCCAAAATACCTGTTACTTTATTCCAATATAATCCTTTCAGGTGTGAATTTTGGTGCTTTGTCAAATGTGCCTCATAAAGAAATTCTTGAACATACTGACCAGTAAAGGGACAGCAAGTGACTTTGCATTTTTAAAACTTCAGATGCTTGGTGTGGGAACACGTCTGTGAGAGTTTTACTAGTTTATGATGTTAAATGGCAGGAACTGAACTCTCACTTGTTAAAACTGAAGATTAAATAGAAAGATTTAACAGGCTATGGAACATTTGTGGAGAAGTATGTAGAGGTTTCCTTAGCATGATGTGCTGTGTGCTTAAATTCTGAGAACAGGTCCTCAGGCTCCTGCTACTAGAATGGGCTGGAGAAGTCTGGTCAGATGTCCTTTCCCACAGCCAGTTGAGGTATCTAAATTTTTTCACATCAAAAAACAACTTTAAACTGGAATTCTGTTCAGACGTGTAAGTAAAACCAGGTTTTAAAGTTTCTGCAGTAAGTCACTGAGCTGCCTGGGATGGTGCATTCCTAATCTCCCTTTATAGAAGGAAAACCTCTAAGATTGTGCTGTATTCTGGCAGCCTGCTTAATTGTACTTGGCAGCTTGTTTTGGCTCTGGAGCTGCTCACCAGCCTCCTAATTAAATAGGGGTGCCCTGATATGTGTCTTGTCTCTGAAATCGATAGGGATGATGAAAAGGGCTGTGAAGGCAACTAATTATCTTTCAACAACCAATGCTTTTCAGTTTGGATCTTCCCTGGTTTTCATATTTCTTAGTTCATTAAAATGCTCAGAGAACAAACATTTTGTATGAGATGAAAAGTCATGAATGTGAATTTCTTCTGGCCTTGTGCTCACACACTTTGTTCCATTCTTGGCACGTTCAGGAGAGCCATGCATGGAGAAATAAATATAAATATATTTATATATAATATAAATCTCCAGCTTTGGTTTTGGTCAGGTGGGCATGGGCTCCAAGGGGAGCAGCCTTAGGTCTCTAAATCCCAAATGTAGATGTGAAGAGAATTTATTCTATTTCTGCTTATCTTCCTCAAGAAGAGCATTGCAAGACAACCACCTGTGAGTTAAGGGAGAAACCCAGACAAGAATATCAAGGAAAATGCCAGGCAAATATCTTCTTTTACCTTCATAAAAAAATGGAACACAGATAGGTGGTTATCTTAGAAATGGTTTTTTAAAAAAGTTTCAGGCTGCCTCTGTGTTCTCAGATACCCGAGTTTGAATGTAATTTTTAATATCTCTTTCTTATAATTTTTTGGGGTGTATTCATTATTTGGTTCCAGCTGACAGTTTTGTATGGACTCATTTTTCTCTGTTCCAAATTCAGAACTTTTCAGAGGGAGCTAAAATGAGGGATGCTTAAAATAGTCACCTCTGCATTCATGGCTCCCACTGCATTTGTGTTCTAGAGGTTTCAGCAGGACAAAACCAAGCTTTGAAACCTATCAGTGGGGGTGCACAAGTAATTATATTCAGTAATTATAATTACATTATACTAATGCAAGTTGAGGGACAATGCAAAATCATTTTAAAAATGAATATTTTTTCCAGCACTTGATACACTTCTGAAGATGTGCTGTATTTCTCTATAGAAGGAAACCTGCTTTGATTTTCAGAAGTCTGTTCAAATACTTTTAGTATAAAAATAGTCTCTCACAACTGTTGAGCTGTGGGAATGCCATAAAGCTCCTCCAGATTGTTGCTAATTGGGGTAATTTTCCATGGGTAAAGTTTGCAGATCTAAAAGTGAAGGCTTTGACAATGTGAAATATAAAAGGCAGGTCATAGCAGGACACAGTTTATTAGAATAGATAAGATATTGATGGTGCCTGCTGTCACTCTTTGCAGAATTATTCCATCCTTTTATAGCGTAAAATGATTTTCCTTGTGTGCAGCCCCCCTGGACTGTGGAAGTACTTGTACCCTGTTTTAGGGATAAGAATCCTAGGGAAGGAAATGTGGAAGGGTTGGCAGCAGGGTGTGTGGGACTGTGCCAGCCACCTGCATCTACCTGAGAGTGCAATTCCTGCCAGTTACACTCTCTCTCCAGAGCCCAGTCCTTCTGGATTATTAAATTATTCTGGATCCCTGGTCTTCAAATATCTCCTGTGCTCCCTTATCCAGTTCTGTTTCCTTTCCTCTGAAATAGGAAGACTTTTTATTTTTATTTTTGTTTTTATTTTTAATGTTATTTTTATTTTTATTTTTAATGTTATTTTTATTTTTATTTTTATTTTTATTATTTGTATTTTTATGTAAATGTAAATGTAATTGTAAATATAGTTACATCTCTGTCATGAACTCAAACCCCATAACTTCCTCCACCCACACAATGAAAGGAAAAGCAAAAATCCATAAAATAAAATAGATTCCAATTTGTTTGGAAAACTTTTCATGGTAAATGCAAGCTGTTGCAATGCATTTCTTCATATGATGAGCTGCTTAAAATTTTATTGAAATTCTAGGAGAAATAAAAGAACTTTGATCAAAAAAATTTGTATATTCACCTGGAATTTCAGTGGAAATTTCCCATCAGAAAAATTTTATGTATTCATGAGTTGAAAATTCATCTGTGTTGTGTCAAGGATTGTAGCTACTAAAAAAGAGTTCTTACAGTTAATGTGGAAAAGTAAGAATTTAGCCAGTGCCTTTGTGGACTGGTTTTAAATGCTTACCATGGCTAAAATGTGTTTATTTTCTCTAAATTTAGAGGCTGCTGGGAAGAGTCATACTGGAGGAAATGTAAACCATAGCTAGGGTCTTTTTTCTTATTTAAGAAGTGTATTTAAGCTACAGATAGTTGCAATACTTCTAGAAATATAGATATACTTCTAGAATGTGATACAAGACAAAGCTAACTAAATCCTCTCTTGATCTACACCCTCCATGTTGCACTTCTCTCAGCCAATTTATATGGAGCACAGGATAGATTGCAGTGTGATTTCAGGTATTAAAACCGGGTTGTGTCTGTCTGTCTGTCTGCTGCTCTGAGGATGCTTAAATGTTTTTATTTTTTTAACAGCAGCACTGATTTGTTTTAATGCTCTCGATTTCTATAATACCCCAACTTGCTCACAGTCAAGTTTGAAATAGTAGCATGAAAATAGAAAGCAAAAATAAATAAAAAAAAATATCATTATCTGGAACTTTGGCACTTGGACATTTCTGATAATTTTTTTCTAGTCTAAATCTGGCAGACTTCAAATTGATCATCTTTTCTAAATGAAACCAGTAGGCTTCTTTACAGGAATGGAGACCAATAACCCTGTCAGGGGCAGGGGATGCAGTTCTCACTGGGTATATATGTTTGGGTGTGCTGTGCTTCTAAATAAAGATTATTAACAATATTTTTTTCTTACAGACACCGATACACAGCCAGTAGCACAGCCAATGATATTCATACATTTATTGTTGGCTGTGCTGCAGTTAGCCTGAATCCTTGCATATAAATTCTATGTTAATACATCTGAGCTTTTGTACATTATCTGTCTTTTATTATCTTTTTGAAAGGATCTCTTCATCTTTCTAATGTGACCACAGGACAGGAACTCACCAGAACCTGAGAATAATGGCAGTGTTTAATCTCTTTGATTAACAATTCAAAACATTCAATGACTGGTAAAAATGTTTAATCAGTGTCTTAGCTGTTACAGGTTTGAGGATATATTTATAAAAATGAGTTGGTTGAATTCCTGTGAAGATTCCAGAAACCCTTTAGGTCAGATAAGGGTCTTCACCTCAGTGTCCTGGCTTATTCTGTTAATTTTGTTTTAAATCAACTGGTCAGACTCCCCAAACGAGTTGGTTTTTTGTTTTTTGGTTTTTTTTCCTCTTGTGCTGAGTAGAACCTCAATGCTTCTCTTGCCTCCAGACAGTAAAACAAAAATTGGGAGAAATTTTATGTTTGGAGAGTCTCCCAGGTCATTAAATCTAGATAACCCTTGTCTGGAAACAGCAAGTAACAAATCTTGGCCAGAGGGCTTTAGAAACAGCTGTTGAGTGTTTCTGATATCACCAAACATTTGTGGTAATTTGTGGATTTTTAGCCAAGGTACCACTCCTTCCTTGTCCCACTTCAGGGTCCAAGATCTTTTGGTTTTGGAAGCTCACTCCAGGCTTGAAATTACAAAGCTTGTGGACTGTAGGCATAAGCTGCAAAAACCTCCCTGGTAAATGTTCAGTTACAAGCATTTGCAGCATTCTAGGCCATTTCAGTTGTTATATTTGGAGTTGGGGCATCAATAATACATAATTTCATTAAAAGACAATGTGCTTTAATGTCATTGCAGTGAGTTATTTTGGGCATTTCAAGTGACCCCATTTGAAATACAACAGATGAAAGTATGCACCTGTATGTTCAGTTGCAGAGAGTTTGCACCACATATCTAGCTGGTTTTTTATAGACCTAAAAGTTTCATTATTTCTATTCCGAAATGCCAACATATGCATTTAGTATCCTGATAAAGCTCAACTGGAGCTGCAACATATGGCCCTCCTTTAGCTCCGGCCCCCTGGAAAGCCAAAACTAAACAAAAAGACCAAGTTCTCCTTTGCTCTGATTTATTTGTGTTCCCTTTTTTTGAGATGATCTTGTTTGGAAACAGAAGGTTGGCACCTGAGAGAGGAAGCACGGGCGTGTGTGAAGCAGTGGGATGCCAGACAGGAGGGATCCTGCTCTCTCCTGTGCTTTGCAGAGCACTTGCACTTGCTGGAATATTGCTGGAATATTGCTCCTGAGCAGCTCTGGAAATTGCTGCTAACTCTGCCTGATCAGAGTTGCCTGATTTCTGCCTTTACAAACAGCTTTCCCTAAAGAAATTTCCCTAAAGAAATTCCCTGGTGTTCATCTCCAGCAATGCTGGCAAAGAGTGCCACAGAAAAGGGACAGCCCTGGTATAGCTGGCTGACCATTTATTAGTGCTCTGCTCACTGAAGGGTGGCAGGGAAAGCTTGCTGGGGGTAGGAGATATTTCAGCAGCTGTTAAAAGATATCCTAGACATTATTTTTTTTCTTCTTCTGAAATCAGGGACAGATTTACTGTCAGTGTCTGTGTGTCTCTGCCATTCAGGGGCTCTATACCAGGATTCTTTATATCACTGCTGTGCTCAGTTTGCTGTGTATTGCAGCTGGGTCACTGTGCTTTCCAATGTTTCCATCATTTGGAAAGTTATCCCTTGTTTTCTGTAGCAGGATTATTTCACAGTTCAGGATTGGGCACTCCTGTGAGTTTGCCCAGTCTGGCCCATTTGTGGGACATGCCAGGGGAGGCCTGGCTGCTCTTTTGGTGGCAAAAGGAGAGGTAAAAAAAAATCAGACAGAAGTGAATCTGCAGTCTAAGTGAGGTTTAGGAGTTTTGCCATTCTTGGTTCTCTGTTGCTATTGCTGAGCACCATGGTAGAATAGATAATCACTTTCAAATGGAAACAAAAAACATGTAAGCAAAGGGAATTAGGGGAGAACAGGCATTTCTTTCCAAGAACCACAAAAACAGGTGTTAAAAACTTCTATAATTGAAATACTGAAAAATGAACCACTTAATATAGAAAATAGTGGCATCAGCAATAATAATGACAATAATAATAATAATAATAATAATAATAATTTTAAAATCTGCTAACATGAACAAACTGGAAAGAACTGTTTTGATTAAACTTAAGGGAAAATCTTTGAACAAAGTCCTGAAACTTTCTTCTATAATAATAATAAAATTATAAGGAATAAATAATAATAATAATAAATGAGGAATACATTCAACTTATATATGCTGTTGTATCTCACTGCAGAAAATGAAGTTATGGAAGTTTGCAACTGCTAAAGATTTGACTAGTGCCAAACAAACAAGCCAAATAATTAACTGCATAATAGACAAGGAAATAAAATTATTCCTGGAAGGTTTTACTACTACCAATTGCAAAATTTGTTACCTTGATGAATCTGCCAAGATTTTTTTCAGGATACCTTGAAGATTTTTGTGGTTTCTTGGCCTGAGAGTGATGCTCCAGGCGTGGCAGAGCTGGAGAGTTGATGTCTGGCTCTAGAGCCTTGTTCACTCAGTCCCAGAGCTGAACTTCCCCAAGGACTGAAATCTCCCAGGACTCTCCTGCAGCTCGTTCTGCACAGCCTTGCTGTGACACCTTCCAGGCAGGTGGAAAAATGAACCCTCCTGGGGACCTCTTTACAATTGGTGGTGAATTTTAATGAGATGAAGATCCAGGTTTGATGCGCATAAACTTCAGGCTTCACTTGGTAGGTACATCACAGTGTGGTGGTACTGAGCAGCAATGAGGGCCTTTAAATGATGCAATATAAACTGAGAAAATGAGCCAAGGGTTTTGTTTAGATAATGTTTTTGCACTTTTGCCAATTACTTAGGGATAGAAAAATGGATCTAGAAGGATGACACTGGTGGATAGCTCTGGATCTACCATGAAGATAAGGTATCTGGCAGACTTCTGTCTGAGATACTGAATGTGTGGCAGCCATTTGTAGATGCTGATTGCAGAAATTTAATGCATGTGCATAAAAATCCTTACATTTTGTTCTACTAGAGTTTTGGGGGAGGGAGAAGGCACCTGAGACACCTGTTGATTTGGGTCAGTAGCATTTTTAACAAGTATTAACATTCTCAGACATGTCTGTCCTTTGCCTTCAGTTGTTGGGAGGGATTTTTGGAGAATAACTGCTTATTTGTTTTTCGCTGTTTGGAATGAATTTATTTTGAAATATTTGTTGTAACATTAGTTTTAGATGTTTTACCAACACTAGGCAATGAAAACAGACTGCATTTCAGTCTCACTTCTGATTCAGCAGAACTTCCAGTTCCTCTTGCTCGTGACTGTACAACCTGCAAGATCTGCATTGTAATATATAGAGACAAAACCCCACCATTTTCAGCAGTGTTCAGATTGCCTGACTGATTTCTGCTGAGTGCAGGTCCTGTGCTTTTGAAGCCTTGGTATTTTATGTGCTGACATTCAAGCTTGTCTTTCAGAAAGCCCAATTTCAAAGCAAACACGATGGAGTGATTGTCCCATCTAGAGGAGCTGCTTAAAAATAACTTTTCCCTTTCTGAGTAGGTAAGAGGAGATTTTTATGACAGGTGGAGGAGCAGTTTTTATCCATCTCTCATTTGTAGTCAGACTCATCCCCAAAATTTTTGTTTGAAAGATCTGGAGTCAAAGCTAATTTTCTATCCTATTTCTTGTCTCCTAGCTTTGTACAAAAAGGTGCCAGGGAGCTCTCCCAGCACAGGGGAGGAAATGAGAGTCCCAGGCTAACAGCAGGGTCCTCACCCTAGAACAAATTTGAGCTGGATTGAACCTGCCAAAGGCTGGTGGCAGACTAGATGTCTGGAAAGTTAAATTGGAACTATTCTGTGGAGTTAAGGCCTTAGTTACATGATTTCTTTCTGAGGCAGATGAATAAAACCCTTATTTTGTTGAGGGTAGAATGTGTGGGAAATAAGCTATTTTTTAATTATTATTGTTTGGAATCACTTTGAAAGGGGCGAAGGAATTCCAGCAAAACCTGACCTATAGGCCAGCAGACTCCACCAATTGATATTGCTGTGCAGGTGGAGACAGAGGCAGATTTGTTGCTTACTGTGCTGCCTCTATTTTTAGCTTCTGACTGCTTGCAAGTTCTGTTTACAAATGTCAGGAAAATGCATTAGGATTATCTGCTGTATTGTAGAGGTAATAAAGCCTTGTCCAATTTAGCCAATAAAACAGCTAAAAGCAGGCTCCCCCTGTCATGGCACTGCATGGCCTCACAGTGGCTTTATGCTGCCTGCCCTGTTCTTTCCTCATTTCTTGTTCCCCACCATTGTTTTGGCTCAGTGTGGAGACTTGGAATCTCTGGGGGGGTTTTATTCCCATCTGGAAGAAAAACCCCCCATTCCTCTCCAGTCCTTGCCATGACTTTCCATAGCTGAAAATGCACTTTGGGAAGAGGGAAGCTGAGGGATCAGCAGAAGCTCCGTGGCCCATCCCTGCAGTGCCCTCCTGAAGCCCAGCAGTGACTCTGGAGGCAAAAGGACCACAATTATTCCTCTGCCCAGGGCTCTCAAATGCTTGGCTGCTAAGAAATACCTCCCCAAGGGTGTCCAGCTCCAGTGTCTGCAGTGGGAACCAGTTGTTTTTAGTGGCTGTGGTTGGTCTGGGGCAGCCTGTACTGGCTGATACCCTGTAATCCAATATCAGAGCTGCTTTCACTGCCACAGAGCCTGGAATCATGGACAAACATCCTGTTTAAGCTGAGATGGCTTACTGGGGGGCTTTATGACTGTACTTGTCAGCTAGAGGTATTAATGTGCTTAAGTCAGGGCTGAAGGTGCTTTAACGTTGTTATTTGACCCTGAAAGATAAATAAATGTGTTGTTTATTCCATTAGAAAACCAGTATAAAATATAAACCCAAATAAATAATATAGAAATACATCTTTCCAGTGCTTAAAAGCTCTTTATTACCTTTATTACGGCCTTCTACCACTAAAAGTTAGTGTTGTAGGATGACACTCCTAGTCATATTCACTAATTAGCAAAAAGGTTTGAGCAGAGTTGTGACACTGTTAGTTAATACTTGTTTTTCACTGCTGTTTTAGATAGCTCAGGACAAACAGATTGTGTGTTACTGCTGTGATAGAATACATAAAATAAAAATAGTTCTCATGCAGAATTCCCTGTGCTTTAAATATACCAAATATGTCCCTTCAAGCATCCTTAAGGTGTGGAACAGCTATCTGTATGCAGCTCATCACCAGAGAAATTACATATTCATTTTTAAAGGAACCATACAATTAGTTAGTTTCAAGTCTGGATCTGAGTTGGGAAAGAAACTGGCAACTGAGTAAAAATGGAGGAGTTAATTCCACTAGAGGGGTAAGCTAGAAATAGGAGTAAAAGTGTTGCTTTGAACTGCATCATATGGAAGCAGCAATGACAGGAACATTGCAAGTTTCTATGTACCTGTGAATCCCCTTCATTTTTTTTTGCAATGTCTGCTGATTTTGAAACTATATGCCTCTAAGGAGGCAGACAATGAAAATTCGATAGGCAATATGTTATTATGCAGTGAAGTGTTGAAATTTGCAGATCACTGGCAAGTCTGACCAAGAAATACAGCTTCTTTTTTTACCTAGGGAATGAAGTGTGGGAGATTATGGTTTAAAAATGAGAGGGAGATGTAAATCTACACTGTTTCAATTCCCTTCAGCTTTGAGAAAATTGGAGTCTGGAGAGGAACCTTGATGACTTTTCTTTGTGTTTTGGCCAAATGTAATGATAAAGTCCAAATATTTGTGACATCTGGCTTGCTCATGACCACACCTAGGTCTTAGATCCATAACAAAAAGGGTTTTTTTCCCAAGAATTTAATTTCTGTTTATCCAGGTAAGTGCCACAGAACTGCAGCTTGCTGTTACTGAAAAGAGCAGTCAAATCATAGTGTCTCTTCTGCCAAGCTGCTCTAATGAACACTGAGAACCAGATATTGGGTTTGTCAGCCTGAGATTGACAGAAGTCATTGACGAGTCTGTTTTTTGGTTTATTTGGTATTTGTTCTACAAGAATATGTTCTTACTAAGTTAGCTGGTATCTGTTCATATAAGAGTAGACAAATCAATCCTTCTAGGCTTTCTTTCAAGCCCTCTAAATACAAGAGCTGGAGCTCTGTGAGTTTATCCAGGGAGCAGAGGTTCAGGTGGCCCTTCACAAAACATAGCAAGAAGGATGGAGTGCCCAGTGCCTGAGAGCTTGCCTGGGGTTGCTGTGACCCTGAGAGCTGCATTTGGTTCAGTCCCATCTCCAGGAGGCTCCTCTCCCCTGCTGGAGAGGAGGAGTTGTCCCACTGCTTCTTCCCTGCTGTTCCTCTGGGCTTTTGGAGTATTTGTTCTGGCACAAGCCTTCCTAGAATTAGAAAATGAAGTGATGAAACTAGGATGTGAGGAGTAAAAATTTTTTAAATTGTGTTTTTTTCCTAGGTATTAGCACATTTTCAGTCTTGGTTATGTTTTAGAAGGTACTATGTGGTCAAAACCAGGGCTGCTCAAAACTTCTCCTCCTGATATTTTTGCGTTGGAAGTCACTGGAGTTGTGGGATCTGCAGCATTTCTGGGGGCTGTGTGAGTTACCCTTGGGCTTTTTGCCAAAAGATGGCACTCAAGATGTCTCAATGGGCCTGCGTGGTTTTCTGTCATCCAGTTCAGGTGGCCTGAAACTCCTGGCTGGAGCAAGGAGCACTTTGAGATGTGTTACGTTTTTTCTGGGAGTTTGGTATTGTGGTTTCAAAATGTTTTTGTTAAAATCTGCATGTAAACCACAGCTTCTTTCATGAGCAGACTTGAATGCTGCTCAATCTCCCCCATTACAGTTTTGGAAGAAATCTCTTCAGTGTTCTGACCATTTCCTGTGGCACAAAGTCTTTTTGTAGACATTTTCTAAGTGTTGGGTCAGGTTGTTCTAGTGGGAATTGGGTGAAAGTAAATCCATGTGTTAAAACTGGTTTTGTAGCTCTTGAACAGCAGAAAAAGAAAAAAAAATGCAAAGAAAGTTTAAAGTGATTCTAAATAATATTTTCTTTCCTTCAGCTGTCTCCGTAATGAGATACAGTGCATCATCCTTTGGATTTGCTGTAAGTAGAGATGCAATTGAAATATTATCTACTCTTTTTTTCTTTTCCAAGGGCCTTTTCTGAACATGAAATACTGCATTTTTTCTTATGGTAAGTTCATGGAAAGGTGTGCAAAGTCAATAATGGATTAGAAAACATATTGTTAAAGTCAAGAATTGGAAAGGGTGGCAAAAATACTCTAATTATACTTTTTCCTTTTCTGCCCATTAAATCCCATCCTGGAGTTAAAACCCATGCTTATACCTTAGTGTTGATAGATGTTATCCAGCAGATATGGTTTTCTTATACAAAATCTCTCAACTACAAATCATTTTTGTTGTTGAACTTGAACCAAATTCTGAATTTCCCTTCTGAACTGTTCCCATTGAAGCTGATGCTAAGACTGTTCTTGACTTTGGGAGGGCAGCTTTCCTCTCCAGTCCTTGCCATGACTTTCCAGATTCGTGGCAGAGCAAAAAATTCCTAATGACAAGCAATGACTCATATCAAATAATTTATCTTTAGCTTTCAATTCTGAAGGTCAGATTGACTCTGTAGGAAGTTTGACATGGGACAAGCCTGGTTTTCAGTGTTCCTGACACCACATCTGCATTAATTGAGAATACAAACATGGCAATTTTGCTGATGATACAGAATAATAAATTCATGTATGATGAAATCTGGGTGGGATTTTGGAGAAGAAGTTAATATTTTCTTGGTTGGAAACAAAAGCTCTTGCAGGAAATTAGTGACTGCAGGCATTTTTCTACACTTATTTCTTTACAGTCTTTGCATTAGGATCGTATTAGTATTTTAACTCTTGGAGTGCTACAGTGGCAGACTGTGATGTTTGTTTTTTCTTAACTTCTTCACAGCTGATAGATTAAAAATTCAATTTTTTTTAATCCATTCATTGACTTTTGGAGCTCTGAAGTGTATCACTGTGCAATAATACACGGCAAAAACATGAAAATCAATTCAAGAAACGTAAATCGTGCCCTCATTAAAGTGATTTATTTGAAGCTGCTTTGTGTCTGTGCAGCAGGATGGTAAATGCTTTGCTCTTAGTGCAGGGCACACTGAGTGGCCCACAGGACAATTGACTCTGTCTCTCTTGCAGTTTGATGCCACCCTGGACGTTTTGTCATCAGCGATAGTTTTGTGGCGCTACAGCAACGCGGCCGCGGTGCACTCTGCACACAGGGAGTACATGTGAGTACACTGCACTTCTTCTGCCTCTGCCAGGGGCCTGCAGAGCTTTTGGTGTCGGCCTGGGAGGCTGCACATTCCAGAGCTTTGACAAAAGCCTTTTGTCCTGTCAGCAAGTATTCTTTCCTTCTGCCAGCTCACTGCTCGCTCCCAAACACGCAGCCCCTCCTTAGGCAAACCTCCCCGTGGTTGGGATTTTCAGTTTCTTTTTAGCCAACATAGCAATGACAAGGCCTTTGGAATTTGGTTTCTCTTGCAGCACCTGTATCAAGTGAACTGTATTTGCACTCTGTAATAGATTTGTAAATCTTTCATTTCGCATCTTACTGAATTATTCTTACTAGAGTATGTTTTTTGAAATTGATGCTTGTATTATATTTGTACTTCTCTCAAGAAGTTTGAATATAAATCACTTTTTTTTAAAAGTAAGAGTATAGCAATGATGCATGTCTTCTTTATGCTTACTTTGCAAGCAAATTTTTTTTCCATATTAAATGTTTGATGTATATGTCCTATGGCGGGGGGAAAAGGTCTTTACATATGAAGTGCAGTATTGATCACAGTGGGAATTGTGTTCTGCATCATCGTGCAGCATTTCTATGGGTGATTCATATGATACCTGAGAGGATCAGGTGGAGATTGAATCAAGAATTTTTCCAACTAGTGCATAAAAAAGTTTTAAAATTCTTATTCGAATTTTGGGCATCTAGGTGGAGAATTGCAGTACATTTGCCTGTTTTTGGTTTTTCTCTGTACTGCCATTTCTGGCAGCATCCCATCTGGCTGAAAATTAGTTCAACTGTCCCCTGGAATGGACTGCAATTTTATAGTAAAGGGGGATACAGTAGGTTCTGGGCTGAAACACCTCTCATGATGTCCTTTTAACAAAGGGCAGCTTGATGAAACCAAACGTTGCATAACTGATAGGATAAAAAAAACCCACAGAAAACCAACAACAAAAAACCACACTGGAGGGTCTCAATCACATCTTCACAATCTTTTTCTAAAAACTGAGAAAAAGTAAGCAGTATTTTTACATGCCTTAACTCAGGCTCATGCAACAGCTTGCCAGGGCTGTGAATTCCTTTCTGGCAGGGCTCCATACAGAACAGTTTGGAATAAAAGGCCATAAAAGACTGATGTGGCATTGATTCATAAAAATAAAATCAGAAAAATGTGATTAAAATTAGTCTTCCTGCACAGATTTGGAGATTTTAACAGACATTTTCTTAGCATCTTGCTTTTGTGGGTGTCCACAGAGATTCCTGTCAACATTCAATTAACATATTTTTGAAATCTTCTGTTGGGCTTTTTCAAGTGAACCTTGTAAAGTATTTAAAAGAATACAATATACAAAAGAGGACTCAACATATCCCTGTGGCTAAGCCAGTAAAGTGAACAGGCAAAATAGTAAACATATTTTCCTGGTTTTTTTATGCTCATTTTTAATTTGCTTTCATATAATCCCTCTGCTTTAATAAGACTGAATTAAGTCAGTGAATTACTTGCCATGCCCATTAGTTGAAGACAGTTTGGGTTTCATTATGAGTTCAGTATCAAGTGAAAGAATGTTCCCATGTGCTGGGAATATGAATCACTGGATAGCAGCCTGGTTATCCCTGTTTCCAGAACTGTGTTTCCACCACAGTACTGAAAGCAAAGAGATGATGAGATGGTTGTGCTGCTTGAGGCAGCTCTTACTGTGTCAGATTTTTGAGGGAACCACATTTCTAATTTCCTGTTGTGTTTAATCAATCTCTAGCTTGAAACACTGCACGTAATTGTTTTTCCTCCTTGACACTGGGAGAATGTTGCAATGATGCCTGCTGGCTGCTTGCTCAGCTTATGAATAATCAATCTTTGCATCATATGTGCCTCTAACTCCACCTGGTCTGTCACCATCCCTGTTTTCTGTGAGCCTCCTCCCTCAGACTCCTGGACTGTGTGGGTTCTTAGGTTGTGCTGTGTGTTATTCCCGTTTTTGTGTGCCTGGCCATATTCTGCCCAAGTGCAGGGGTCTGTTTACCAGAATAAGGTGTGCCAAAGTGGCTTCAGTTTAGTTCTTTATTTATAGGTCTCTCTTATTGATTTAAACATTACACTTGTCTGTGTATCCTAACAGATCTGAAAAAACCCTTATCTCCTTGGCAAAAGCCAAGTGGAATTGCCAATTAATTGTGTTTTGCAAATTTATAAAACCTCCTCTTTCATAAACCTGACAGCAAGAGATTGATCCAAAATCTGTTAAAATCAGTGTAAAGCCTCTCATGGGAAGGCAGCGTTAGAGTCAGTCCCAGCTCCTGGACGTCATTGAGAGAGAACATAAAGATAGCCTGAAAAACACACCTCCAGGAGAAGGCACAGAGAATACAGCCTGACTCATGATGTGCTGTGAATTAAATACTGAGAATCAAATGCTAAGATGTGAAAGAAATGCGTAGTCTTGCCTAAGCTGTAGCCATATGGCAGTTGGAGCTGCAGCATTGATGGGCTGGCACTCCCAAGGGTACAGAAATGCTTGCTGTGCCAAGTTCTGCTCAGAGGAACCAATGCATTTCCATTTGACTTCAGGGCAACTGGAGTGCTGAAACCATCATGCAAATGTGTCCTGCTGAGCTTAACTCTGCTTAATATGTTTCATTTTTATTAGATCATTTGATTTCTCTTGTTTTCTGGGGTGAGATGAGAAGGTTCTTTTTCAGAGTTCATCCCTTTGGTTCGTCCCTTCCCTCCAGGGTGTCAACCACACACAGCTCAGAAGAGGCTGAACCCCTGGCAGTGGCACCAGCCCTGTAACCATTTGTTGATTCTCCAGATTCAGCCATCTCAAAGCTCTGCTTTCACTGGGAGCATTGATGAGAAAATTCCTTTAGCTCCAGAGTCCTTTACTGTCTCTTCTAGAGTTCTGTCACCCTTCCTGCTGTTGCTCAGACTGCTCCTGGATGTGTCATTGGTGCCCACATGAAAGAAAAGCCAAGGCTAAAACATTCACCAAGATCAGGAATTAAACCACTGCAAGATTGAGACACTGCTTGGCTCTGCCTAGCTGGCTCATTAATGAAAGAGTATGTGGGAGTGGGATGAATATTTGATGCTTTTTTAGAAGAGTCCTTGAGAGAATTGTAGGTCTTGAGGCAATGCAAGAGTTGGGAAGGACTACAGATATCTGGGAAGAGAGTCAGAGTACATGCATAGTTCATGAGTACTTGATCTGCTCAGTGTGAACTGCTAGGTTGTAAATTAACATGCAGGAAATGTAAAGGTGCTGAACAAGTCATCAAAAAGCAATGATCAAGGAATTAAAGAAAGAAAAAAGTGCTGAAATAACCGGAGAAATAATTTGAAATGTCCACTAAAGATGAAAATCTACAACTGAAATTGACTGAGGTGTTTAAGACGTGCAAAGAAATGTCAGTGGTCCTCCTGGCTGCTCTCCATATCCAGTTTACAAATGCCTTGAATATTTTGCCCTTTAGTAAACCCTTAGCAACTTGGTAGCTTATTGGGTTGCTGAAGCAAATATAAATCTGCTGAAGAACAACTTTATTGACACTGGTTTGGCAACAGTGGTTTTTCACGTGCTTAAATAAACTCAGTCAAGAGCTGTAGAAGAAATTTCTTAATAGAAGACTGGAAAAATGTCTCGTAAGATATTGAACTACTCACTGGCTACACAGCCAGGGGCAGCTTTTAGCTTCTGTTAAATTCAGGAATGCAGGACTTGGCTGGAGTGCAGGAGCTGTGTCTGAGGAGAAAGTGAGAAATACCACCAAAAAAGGAAGGATTGGAAAAACAGAATAACTACATGTACACAGCCTTATGGGAAATCTTTAAAACCCAGAGCTCTTTCAGTACAGTGGTTGGAAATATCTTGCTTTTCTGTACAATGCAGTACAGGACCCAGTATTTGCCTATGCCTGTGGGATCCATTCTGGGATTTTTGGCTACTGGGTTTTTTATTGCAAAACCCAACTCTGTACAGCATATTTAAAACAGTGATTCTTGACAGTTGCAGCTGGTGTTTGCTATATATTATTTTGTTGATGGTATCAAGTTAAATTCTGTGTTTCCCAGGAACCAGTCTATCAACATCTTTCTTAACCCAGTGCCAGAGTAAATAGGAATCCTGACTCATAATGAACATTCTGGATTATGGCAAGAGCAGAAGACACACATTTCTTATGTTTCTTTCACTATTTTGGTGTTGTGGTTCTGTTTGTTTGTTTGCTTGGTTTTTTTGATTGTGTATTTCAGTCTCTGGCTATGCATTCCTTAATTACCTAATTAGAAAATTAAATTATATAGTGGATTAATCATTTTAAACACACTTGTGGTGCTCTATGTTGCCATGACATAATACATAATGAATGCAGATATGTCCTTTCTTTTTTTTCTATTGGTGGAGCTGTTATCTGAAACATGAGCAGTAATACTAAAATTACAGGAATTAAAATCTACAGTGTGGTAGACATGGGTGCAGATATCTGTCATACCTCCACCTGCTTCTGAGAAAGCTTTTTTCCAGAAGAGAAGAGTCATTTTGCAATTAGACATTACCTAAATGCTTTGCTATGTGCCTGTAACTTAACTTTCATCTCCTCACCTCTGCTGTGGCTGTGAATTTGGTACCTTCAGGATGCTGAGGCCATTTGCCCCCTGAAGAATGCCTGCTCAGAGGATTTGCTTCTTAATGGATTCCTAAACTATGGGGAGGAAGAACTGGTGATCTCACCTGTTTTGACATTCAGAAGAACACAGCTATAACAGCTTAATCCAAGAATTTCTTATTTAGCTTCAGCTAAAGCAGTCTCTAAGAAAGATATTTGATTGCTCCTCGTCAGAAATTATGTGAGAAATCACATGGGGAAATGTGATGAGACCCTAAGAGAGAGAGAGAGAGCCTCTCCTTCCAAAGTAATTGTAACCCTTTTTTCTCTCTTGCTCATGTTCAGATGACACCACTTGGGAATATTTACCCTGGTATCTGGCCATGGGGAGTCTTGCAGAAGTTATACTGAATATATGTGCATTACAATTAGGCATATGGGGAATATGGGGATTCTGATGTATCCTACTTTTGCACTCAAAGCTTGAAAGAATTAGAAGCCACCTTTTATGGCTGTCATACTGCAAAGTTAGGTCTGGCTCTTCTCTCTTCCTCTGATTCTAAAAGAAAGCATATTGATCTAGATGGTTCCAGGGCATGTTCTCTCTTGGTTCACAGAATTGAATAAAACCACCCAAATTTTCAGTATTTCTATTGTATTTAAATTTTCATGTGAGGGTTGGCTCTGCTGTACTGGTTAACCCAGCTAAATGAGCACTGTCTATTTAGGTAGTGTTGAATGAAAATAATCCTCTGGGTTCAGACCCAACATATCAGTCACATTGAAAAAACTGTGGATAATTTTATCTATACCATGCACATGAAAGAGACTCGAAGCACAGATGGCAAAATCCACACCTACCCACAGTTCAGGGCAAACCTCTGTGGCTGGAGGCAAAGCTCTTTTGTGATGAGTGAATGGAATACCTAAGTGATCTGGAAAAATGTCAACTGCATGGAGCTGCAAACAGCTCAGAGCCACCTCTGCAGCTCATGTGTGGTTCTCAGCTCCCAGGGGTTTGGTCTCACAGCACATTTTCACGTCTCTCCTACAGAATGAGGCTCAAAGTAAGGAGATTTCAAAGGGAGTGTTCACCTGTGCTTGGATATCTGCTTTATAGGAGCAGAGGTATAGTTTCTTCTTAACCACACTGAAAATTTCTAAATCATTCTTTCTTCTGAGATATTTGGCCAAAATTCTACATCCAGGTACAGTGCCAAATACAAGAGGTGCTTCATATGGCTGATTTAACAAACATCATAATTTCTCCATAAATTCATTATCCCATATTCAGAAAAAAAGTAAATAAATCACAAACTTTCTCTTACCCAGACAGAAATGCATTTATGCCTTGTGCAAACACACCCAAAAAAATCATTGCACATACAAGTTATATTAAATTTGAAATAGAAAATGTATATATTTATATATTCTAAAATCTGTTTCAAAAACTGTGGCATCTGTAGACTTGGCAATGATTTTACTGGAGCTAGATCCCAAACCTATGAAAGCCTTTCCTTTTACTTGACTGGTGGTTGATTAAGCAGGATTTGTGTCTATTGCCTACTATTTACACATAGGCCTATGTATATAAAATCAGGGATATGATGTTTCCTGTGCTGGAGTTTGATGATCACCATAAAAATGAACATTATAGAAGTTCTCAAAAGGGTTTAATTTCTAGGTTCAGGGGAATGGCAGAGTCTCTGATCATCTGCTGCAAGGGAGGAGCAGTGCTGGAGCCAGGAGGGTGGTTGTAAGGCAGGTGTACTCCAAGTGCAGCTGCAGAGCCTGTGCAGACTAGGAGCTAGAAAACAGGTCCTGAGAGTTTTTGAAGTCCCCCCAGTTGTAGAAATGTCTGTTAGCTTTTTCTGGTAGATATTCCATACCTGGAGTATCAAATTATTTATGGAAATGTTGCCCCAGTTCAGCTGCATGATGTTAAAGTATGTAAATGCCCTGTTCTGCAGCAACCAGTTGAAATCCTAAGGGATAATAAAAGTTTTAGAAGGCCTGTAACACTTTCAGCATGAAATGGGTCCCTAGCAGAGCTGATCTGAGTCTCAGACATAAACAGCATTTCCCCTCAGTGTCTTTTAAGTTAGACCATGTGATATCACACACTTTTCTAACACAATAATTGAAAAACTGATTTTCAGTGGTCATTTGGACTATTACTTGTATTCTCTTTATTGTGTAATCTAGTTTGGGCTTATGTATTTTTATGGTGAGAAAAACAGAGTAGCTGTAATGATGCTGATCTGGATCCTGGCAGTTGGGGGTGGATTATGGAACATGTGTGATGAACAGCAAGCCCACTTGGTTCCTTTTAAAGAGTGTCTTAAATTGACTCCATTCCCTCCTCACTGAGCACCAGACAGGTGTAAATACCCTGAACAGCTGTGATTCTGTACAGTTTGGTGTCCAAAACCTCTCCAGGAGCTACACTTGATAACAGAGAAGCTACACCAGTAGCTAATACAACTGCCTAATTGGACACAAGGAAGCTTTAGATTAGCAGTAGAGCATGACAGGACTCTCAAGACTGAAGCTAATATTGCATCTTTTGCCTGTGTATTACCATAATATGTCACAGTGGCTAGTTCTTTTTAGAAAAAGTCCTTTAATGAGTTTCAGAGGCAGATGTTACAGTTGTCGGAGTTCTGGATGTCACCCTCATGAAAAATGTGACTGCCACGTTGCAGAACAGCAGCAAATGTTAGTGAACAGCTGCATTGTAATTTGGAATTCTCTATTTAAAGGAAAGAGCAGCAGAGCTGTGGCACAGTGTGCTGTGCACTGGACAGGCCCTTGCTGCCACAGAGGTGCAGTCCCCAGAACAGAGCTGCTGCTGCCGCCTGCCCCTGCTGTGCCTGGCCTGTGAGCAGGGTGCTGCTGGAGACATCCCCAGCTCAGCTGCTTGGGGCTCCCCTCTGCTTCTTTTCACACCCTTTTTCCATGGCAGGAGTGGCCCTTGCTCAATTCCTCCTATCCCTCACTTGTGTGACAGCAGATTTTCCCTACCCTGCTTCTCATCATCTCCACCAAGCAGATCCCACTTATTTGCCACCAGAAAATCATTTTTTTTGGTGGCCAAATTTGAACCTTTTCCTCCAAATCCTTATCCTTTAGATTCCAACATTCAGTTTTGACTGCACTTGAGGATTCCTGGGCTGGCTGTAATTGGCATTTTACACTTGGCTGTGTTAAGGAGGCTGTGAGAGCTGCCATAGTTCCAGTGTTTAAACAGGCTGACAGCCTCTCCTCCAGAAGAAATGTGGAGCAGGTTATTGCAAGTTCCAAGTTATTAATGAAGGAGCAGTGACAGAATGTAATCTGTGTTTGGTTTGGGGAAGGAAGAATGAAAACAAGAGTACCAGCAAGGCAAAGAGATAGTAAAGGGTTCCTCCCATGGGGTTAGACATGGAAGAAAATTGAGAAAAAAGTATAGATACAGAATTAGAAAGTGAGTGAATACTTCATGCTCAAAAATATTTTCCTAACTTCTGACAGCAAAAACCTCCTGGACAACTTCCTTCTGTGTTACACCATGTGACTTCCCCTGAATGATTCCCTGCATGATATTCACTCTGTCAGCCACTAATACTAAAATCCCTTCTAATCATAGGGAAACAGGATTTAGCACTTTTACAGTTTTTATTAGAATAATTAATTTTATATATTTTTTTCTTCCTTAAACTCTAGAGGTTTAATTGGGGGGTTTACCCAGAGATTAAATTCTGTATCCATCGTAAAACTGATTTTCTCAGCTTTGCTGAAGAAGCTCACATTACTCCTGGGCTTAGAGCTTATATTGGCCTGCAGCTCATTTTAATGTAAAGTTACAGTTTCTTGCAGAATAATATTTTTCACCACTTCAGTGGTGAAAACAGCCTGCAGAGATTTTAACATTTCCTTTTCTGTGGGCTATTAGGAATCATTAGTACTGAAAGATCTTGACAGAGCCTGCAGAGTTGAAGATTTTGTGGCTAAAAATTAATGGGTTCACAGGATACTGCAGGTTGGAAGGGGCCTCAGGAGGTCTCTGGCACAAGCTCTTGCTCAGAGCAGAGGGAGCTGTGAGATCAGAATAAGGCACTCAAAACTTCATCCAGTCAGCTCTCCAGAACTTCCAAAGGATGGAGGCTCCACAGCCTCTCTGAGAAATTGTTCCACTATTAATTTCCATGGTGGAAATCTCATTTCTCTTAGGAAAATATAACGTGGTAAGATTCTTAAGAATCAAGGAAGTGCAGAATTAAAATAGGGTAAACCAGCTCTTGTAGAGTAACCAGAATACACGCAGAAATTAGAAGTATTGTCTTTTATTTACAGCATTGTGGCTGCCAGAGAATTGGATGAGGAACAGAAGCTTGTTTAGATGGCAGCTTTGCAAATGTGAGAATAGAGTTCCTATCTCAAGAATACGAATACAAATCCTTGTGCTTTATACATTGATTTTTTTTCTAGTTCTTTTTTGTCATATTTACCCCTGTAGATCAGTTGAAATGATCAAAATGTTTTCTGTGAATAAGGCAAGCAATCTTGATACCAAAAAGGAAGTTTTTACAGTGAGAGCAATCAATCACTGGAACAGCCTCCCCAGGGATGTGGCAGAGCCCTCATTGTGGGAAGTTTCCAAGGTGCAGTTTGGGCAGGGTGCTGAGAATCTCATCCAGGTGCTGTGAAAGGTTGGACCAGGTGACATTTGGAGGTTCCTTCCATCCCAGACGCTTCTGTTGGTCTGTGAGCCTCTTTGCTTTGGTTAGAATAATAAATACCCCCAAATCCCCCACGAAATAACCCATATAATCAAAACAGGTCAGCTAATCTGGGATACTGCAATGAATGAAACAGGTGGGAGAATAGAACAAAATTGAGAAGTAATTAGACTGCTCTTGACAAACTTGTTTTATTCCACATGGTGTCATCATGTTTCAGGCATTAGTTTAATGAACTGGAAGTGTGGTGATGAAATAGTTTCCAGGCTGTAACAGACAAACCATCAAGTGCCTGAGACCTGTTTCCCTCCCTACTGCCCCAAAACAACTCCCTGTGAGCTGCTAGGAGAAAGTTGACACATTTTTGCAGATTGTGTTCATATGCATCACTAATTTTTTCTGAATCCTTAATTCTGTTGTCCCACCTTTGCTGACTTGAAAGGAGGAATTTCCAAGGGCTCCATTGCAAACCCTCGTTGGTACAGTGCTGCTGTAAAGATTTGCCAGAAAGAGAATGGGATGATAATTAAAAAGAGGAAATTTTTGCCTTGACTGTTTCATAGCAGTCAGTTGATAGGAGAAAAACTCCATTTCCAGTCACCCTTGTGTAGCTTTTCCCTTTTTTCTTTTGAGGTTGTTTATAGCCAAGCTTGTTACTCAGCATATATTTGTAATTTCATTACTATTATTGACTTATTTTTTATAAAATATTACCAAACAGGTAGCTGAGAATCTAAACCTGCAGTCTTACATCAGTCTGACTGCTGCTCACCTGGAGGAGCAGCCTCTTTATCTGAAAGGGGTCAACTCATGGAAAGGGTGTTTAGTGTGGCAAGACCATGCTAAAGGTAAAATTGCTTCATTATGTTGAAGATTAATTACCATAGAAATCTGAGTGAGATTAATCTCCAATTCTATGTTGGCAACATTACAGAATTTTAGTCTTATCACTATCTGTATGGACTTATTACAAAGAATTGCAAACTTTAAGATAGAATAAAGGCTAAATCCACAAATTAGGAGGCTGTTCTGCTGCATCTGCTGAATGCAAATGAATTGGATCATGGGAGTTACTCTCCTTAGGAAATTAATTTTATCATAAAATGAGGGGAAAAAGCGCTAACTTACTAATAGCAGCTTGAAAATTGAGTTTGTGGAGATGGAAGCCCCTGAATCTCAGTACTTTTCATAGCTACCTGCTTAAAAGCCATTGACTTATGCAAAGCAACAAATTTTTGATTAAGGAAAAGAATATCAGGCGCTTAAAGTGATTGATTTCCTTTTCTGGTTTCCTTGTGAGTTGTGAAAATTTGTCATCAAAATGAGGAATTGTGTCTATTAGAGCTGCACACAGGGAATATGTGATGGAAGAGGTGAGGTGGCAGCTGTGTGTGCTGTAATGCAGTTACACTGATCTGCTTCTGATGGCTGTGAAATATCCAGGGCTGCTGTAGTACAAAATGGGCATTTATAGGGCTGTATAAATATAAATGGGTTGTATGTGGGTTGTAATACTGCTTTCAAGGAAACATATTTTGAAAATTGTCAAGATTCAATTGTCAGAATCAATCTTTTGTTTTTAGATTTATACAGGTGTCTGGATTCCACTAGAAGTGATCTAGCAGGGACATAAGCTCCAAACCTGTGTAAAGTCTTTGATGGTTTTGAGAGTCTAAATTATTTCACTCTGAATACCTGAGGCTGCAGTACAACCAATTTAACAGAGGGTTCCACATGGGACAAAATAATGCTGAAATGATGAGGCAATTTCTAATACAATGAATTACACTTCATATTGTCTTCTGGATTTTCACATACAAATACAGCCTCAAAAACACATCTAGAAGTCTTGGGCAGATCATGATCAGCTACCAACACCTCCAGCAAACTAAAGAAGGCTTGGTGGTTTCACTGTTAAATCTGTAATATTTAATTTTCTTGTAGTTTTCTTTACTCTTGCATTCCAAAGGCCATTGCTTTAAGGAAAAACAAAAACAAAAACAAAAACAACTTTGAAAGTTTGAGCTGTAGTTGAGTTAAAAGTTGATTGCTGCCTGAATATCAGAGAGATGCCCTCACCTTGTCCTCTGTGAAATAGTTTTCTATTTTCAAACTATACTGCATTCTGAAAAATTCCAGAAAGATTATTGTTTCTGAAAAACATATAAAGCTTTTACACTTTGTTTTAAAATGTTTTGACTAAATTTTCTCTCTTCCTCCTTCTTTTTAGAAGCAATATATTACATGGGACTGGAGAAGATTCCAGATTCATGCATTCTTCATTAGAGCTTTTCTGTTGCCTGTCAAACCTGTAGCATCAATTCTTCTGCTTTACAGATCAATTATAACTATAATTATTTAGTAGATACTTAGTGGTAACCTCTGACACTAACTCAGGTAGAAATGGCTGTAAAATAAGGACATTATCTTCAAGAGGTGCTGGAGGTGTGAGTCAAGGGATAGGACAAAGCTATCAGGGCTTTAAATTCTTCTCTGTGTTATCAATCCACCCTCACTTCTGCATCACTCCTCTTTCACTAGTTTTTATGGGTACTCCTGAGTTGATTTCAACCTGTTTAGAAATGGCAGTTTGCTCATCTAATTTAATTGAATGTTATTAATGGAGTTGCATTTGCCAAGCACCTTGGCACTTACACCCTTCATGTACAGTTGGAAACACTCTGTAGTTACACAGCAGTGGTTGTTAGCAGATGGAAGTGAGCTGGCCTGTATTAACATTTTTGTGGTCTAGCACAGTGAAAGTAGAGCATGCTTACAATAACCAATTGCAACTTGTTTATTATGTACTACAGTTTCTCAGATTAATTTTAGGAGGTTTGTTATTTTTTTACATTTGTAGTTGGATCTTGCATGATTTGCAGTCTAGTTAGAAATTATTTCTTTCTAGCTAATGAGATTAAAAGAAGACACAGTGCAGTGTTGTGTCTTAGTGGTTTTGCAGATAAATCAATACACTCAAGAAGGCAAAAAACATGTATTTTTTTGCTTGAAGTACTATACTCATGAATTTTGCATGGCTGTGGATTCCAAAAGCCAGCATATAAAGGAGAAGCTAGGCTTGCTAAATACGACTACTGAATGCTTATTCAAACCTCAGTCTGCATTTCTGTCTGCTATTAATACCCTTGTCACTGTTGTTATCATCTTCTTTTTCTTCTATCTACTTCAGCTATTTCTGGGTAAGTAGGTGGATGGGAATTCTTTTGCCACAGTAAAACTGAGCTGGAGAATAAGAGAAACAGATCAAGATTGCTGAAGCCATTGTGTATCTGCTGGCAAATTTGCAAAATATTTGGGTGTTTGGCAAGTCCACAGAGATAACCCCAAACTCTCTGATTTATGTGGGAACAAAATCCAGACAGTGGTCAGGGCATTCCCCAGGGAATGTTTGCCTGTCTTGCCCAGAAGTGTGCAGGGAATAAAAGATGTGCTGAGGGAAAGGGAAGACGCATTCAGTGGGCATCCAACAGTGGGTATTGCCACAGGAAGTGTGATCCATAGTTTCCAGCTCACAGATTTGGGGCTGTGTTGGTTTAAGCCTGTTGGGGGGATAGAAAAGCTTATCTTTCAGAATGGCTGTCAGGTGAAATGCCAGAATATCCTTGCAGGAAGTTCATGTGTCTTATGTCAAGCAGTCACTGGCTCAGCAAGTGGCCTTAGGCAAGTCAGGCAGATTTTGTGGACCAGTTCCTGAGTCATGTCATGCCTGACTGGGGAGGAAAGGGCAGGAAACAGCTGTTCCAGGTTCTGTTATGCTACCGACCACATTTACCAAATATCTCTGCTGGCTTGGTAAAGAGAATGAAGTTCCTTTCATTATTCTAATGGGAGATCCTAGCAAAACAAACAAACACAGAGAAACAGTTCTTCTCTAGAGGGCTCTGTGACAAATCATCAGGAGCAGAAATGGCAGGTCTTTCTCCCTGAAACATCAGAGAATGGAACATCATCTGCTGTGCCCTGTCTTCTCATACATAATCCAGGTTTTAAGAATGGGAAAGGAACTGGATATTTCATACTGTTCTTTAATTTAAGCCTCTATCTTTAGCTCCTTAAGATATTTTTTCATTATTAATATTCTGTCGCCCTCTGTTACCCTGGAAGAGTTGGCAACTTCAAATATGTTCGTAACATTTCTTTGTATTTTTCTCTATTTTTTCCCCCAGGGCTTGTGTTATCTTGGGTGTCATATTCCTGCTGTCATCAATATGTATTGTGATCAAAGCCATCCATGATCTTGCAAAGAGGGTGCTTCCAGAAGTGGTAAGGTGATTCCTGTTCTTTTAAATGTTCTCTTTATTCCCTGCCCTGCCAGTGGGACTGAGAATTGCCAGTGTCTCCTTCCAACAGCCCCACTGAACTCTGTGGAGCTCTAGCAGGTGCCTTTCCTGCCTGGCTCACATACTGGCCCATTCCATCAGCATTTTTTATTTATGTGATGGAGTCTAGTCTACTTTTGGAGTTTAATTAAGGGGTTTTTATAGGTTTGACCCCAAATCTCTCTCAGCATAACCACTTAAAGCTTCTACACGGGATTGTGGAGGTTCACTTACAGAGAGGAGGCCTCTCTGAGCTTAATGAATGTACTAGAATTTTATGAGAAGAATGTTTCCACAGTTTACTACTCCAATGGCTTCAGTATTTTATTTTCAGTGTGGAAAAAAACATATTTTGGATTATAGTTTAATGTCTTCCAGCTCTTGCCTCCAACTCCAGAGCCATGTACATGTAGCAGGGATGAAACAGGTGAGGGGAGCATGCTGGGTGAAAGAGCTGGCTTTTAGACTGACTCACCATGGAGCATCACAAAGGGCTTTTCTCCTGCTCTCTGCTTTCTTTTGGCTGGGAAAGCAGCCCTGACCTGGCCTGTGGAGCAGCTCTCCCCAGTGGCCTTTCTCTCAGCTCTGCTCTGGCCTGTCCTGCTTGCTTCCTTTCAGTCTGGCTATTAACGCCTGCTCATCTTAACAAGCTGCTCACTGGGAAAACCATTTGGCAGTGGTTCCACTCCCACAAGACTCTTCCTAATGTGCTCAAATAAAATGAGTTCGTCAGTTCAGTTGTTGTGTGCGCAACCTGACTCAGAGCTTTTTTCTTCAGCCTTTGGGAAGTTTGGTCAGGTTGTGTGCTCAGCCTTTGACCTCGAGGATTCACCCTGCCAAGTGCCATTCTCAACACAGCACCACAGAGAAACCAAAATTCCTTCCTTTCAGCCAGGAGATGGAGGCAGGGCTGGAAAATCAAAAAGCCAAAATGAGATTCCATCTGTTCTCCACTGTTAGCAGTGCAGATGACCAACTGGGTCCTGTGTTCTCATGGAAACTTGCAAGGAGCTGGGCAATTGCAGGAGCTTGTTTTCAGTAGTTTGTGGAAATCTGGGTGAAGCTGAGTAGCACAGCCCATGAGTGAGCAGGTTACTGAACTGCAGCCAGGTGCATTGTTTGACTGCAGGTGATTCATGTTCTCTTTGCATTTTGCTTGCCCTCTTTTCCAGTCTTCATAACTTACTGCCTCCTCAGCTTTGCCAGCATTCCAGCACATGGAGTTCACCAGCCTGGTTCTGTCAAAATGATCTGGGTTAGCTCAAACACTTTCAGGAGTCAGTTCTTAAACCCAACCAAAACATTTTGACAGAACTGGGTTGGGGGGTGAGCATGGGGCATGTGCCAGTGAGGCTGAAGAGGAGGCAGGTGAGGGTGAGGGGAGACCCTGCTGTGATGGTCACAGACTGCTTAATTTGTCTGTAGCCAAACAGTGCAAACTGGCTACAGCTTGACTCCTGTTCAGTGAGAAAATGAAATACATAGTCCTGACTCAGTGAAGGAGAAGGGAAAAGGGAGGTTACAACCATAATTAAAACACTCATTTTGGTGAATTTTTGGTAGTGTGTATCAGGTTAACTTGGAAGTCTCAGTCTAATTCATTGTGGGCAATGCTCTAATAATTCTGTCAGTAGGAACAGAAATTTAAAAGTTGTGTCATCTATATCTTACTCTTTCATCATTACAAGTTCAATCTGCAAGAGAGGGCTCTATTTCTGGCATGGGAAGAAATGTCTCATGTTTGGATTGTGAATATTTTTTATGATTTGGATTTAATGATTTTTGTGATATTGTACTTCCTCATTTTTAATGCTTTTAAATGCAGTTACAGTAGGAAAATATTTGGAATCAGACCTATAAATATGGATGGATAATCTTCCTCCTGTGACTGTTCTCACTCATCTAGGCACTCAAGTACTACCAAGAGTTTGAAGGATGTATCTGGCAGAGCATGGGCTGTGGATGACTGGTGGCAGGGTACAAGTCACACACACACACACCTGAAGGATTTTCATACCTGGCAATTCTGCCTGGAATGTAGATTGAAGCATGGGATGAAAAAAAGATGGTACTTTTGTTCAGTGTCTCTTAAA
Organism: Molothrus aeneus; assembly: GCF_037042795.1. Taxonomy (NCBI): domain Eukaryota; kingdom Metazoa; phylum Chordata; class Aves; order Passeriformes; family Icteridae; genus Molothrus; species Molothrus aeneus. The sequence goes on along the minus strand of NC_089652.1, from coordinate 32,166,723 downwards.
TGACATGGCAAAGATTTTAATTTCAAAGCCTTTCAGTACATCTCCTGTGGGAAACTGATTCAGCAAGGGTTGTGCGACAGGTGAAATATCTCTGTGCAAACTCAGAATAATGGTGAAAAATGGGAAGGCTCAGGGGACAGCACCACTGCTGCAAGTCATGGCCAGTGAGGTGTAATGCCTAAGGGTTGCCAACGTTAAAAATAACTGGGGGAAGAGGATGTTGTTGAATAGAAACCTTTCCAGTTGCCATAGCTGTGCCTGACTGTGATGCTGATTTTCAGGTTGCTTGTTTCTCCCTTAGCTGTTCTAAGCAGAAATAGTTGTTCTCAGTTGTTTGGGTCTTTGTTGACTGACTGTGCTCCCAGCAAAGCTGCACCTGCCCAGGCCATGCCATCAGCATCTGGGCAGAGGGGAAATCTGCTCAAATGTCATCAGTAGGAGGCAGAAGTTTCTGCCTCTGCTCCTTTATCCAGGGTGCTGTCTTCTACTTCTTGGGCCACTGATGAACTAATTGCTAATGATACTAATTTCTGTAGTATCTTACCATGTAATTTGGTTTTAATGTGGGGCTATGTATCATATATATAACAGGAACAATGTTTTCTGTTAATAGCTTTTTGCATAGCAGTGAAATAACCAGTTCTGCATCAAAGTAGTGACCTGAAATATTTTCTGCTGGTGATATCTGTGTTACTGGGGTTTGATATTAACTTGCTATTCTGAGACCAGGGAATTGTCCTTGTGGTGTGAGCAAGAGCAGAACATTAAGACCAAGGAAAGGTAGTGTAACTCCACCAGTGTCCAAACTGGTATAAAACTGGGGTGAAGAGCTCAGCACTAAATTAAGAGGATCTGTGCTTCAACAGAAGTTTCACATGTGAGTCAGAGTCCTGTGATTTTTTGGTACAATTTACATCCTTGTTGCCCTTTATTGCAGCAAAGGTCACTGAAGATGTGGGTGATTTTTAAAGAATCTTGTGAAATTTTAGCTGTGTGACTTCAATCTTAAGGGAGATAATGTGACAAAAACCCAACTGAAAAATGTTGCTCTTGGTGTTCAGATGCTGAACACAAAGTTGGTATTGTCAGCCCTGAGGATAGAGGTGGTTGGGAATGCACTGCTCTACATGGGGGATTCAAGATTAACCTAGTGATAATAATTTTTATGTCTTTTTATGTCTTTATTTCTGGTAAACTTCAGGAACTTTGGAATAATTCCCTGAGTTCATTTCAAATTGCAGAAGTTTTGGAGAAAATAATATGACATCGTCAAGTTTAATTTTAGAAATTAAACAGGTACTTAAGCATCTGCTTGCTAATTGTAAAGAACTATGACTAAAATCCTAAAAGCAGAGTCAGTAACTTTTGAATAATTCTGGATCAATTACAGGAAGCTCATTGTATTTCTTGTTGCATATGAGATACACTGGTTATGTATCTGTCAGTTCTTAATATGCACAGAGGAAAAATTTTGTGAATTGGAAAGATTTTGTGAATTCTTTGATGTAGAAATTCTGTTGTCTTTAAAATGAACCTTGAAATAATTGTTTTCATGAAAATACTAGCAATAAGAGAAAATATAAAAGTCATGTGATTAGGAAATAATTTGAAGTATTTTCCAAATCTTTTGAGCAGATATTCTTTTACTTATGTGGACATTTAGAAGCAGGAGTCTCCTGTATTATTGCCATTTCACATGATGGTTTCAGGTGCAGGTCTGGCTATCCTCAGAAGGATTCAGAGAACCAGGAAGAGAATGACAGCTTTACTGCACATTAATGGCATTTCCACCTTGACTTCCCCATTGTGATAGGGGCTTAAATGCCCCCAGATTCCTGTTAGGCTGCAGGGAGGTGCTGCTCAATTTACAGGGCAGGAGCCCATGGTTCGCTCAGCCAGGCATTTTCCAGTCACCCATTGGAATTCTCTTTTCTTCCATGCTGGATGTAATTTTGTTGAACCCTGTGAATGACAGTACTCCTGATCTGCTCTGGCACAGGAGGGAGGACAATTAGAGCTCCTGACTTTCTGTATTTCTTAATATTGCTTCTGCCTTCCTTTTCTGCTTCTTGTTTGTCTTACCTCTTGCTGTGTCTCAAGTAAAATAACCAGTAGGTAGTGTTATGTCACCACACAGGCTTTCAGCACAGGCAGTGATTTTTTAATTCTTTTGAATGCCTTAAAACCTTGGGAAACACAGAAATAGTGGATTTCTCCTTCTGGTTCCCTAGCTTGATATGCTGAGGACTGTAGTTAATTTTGGCATAGCCTGTAAGGCAGGATATAAATGACCAGGTAGATTAATTAGTTTAAAATAACTTGGATGAGTTTAATTGAGAAGTGTTTGGAATTTTGACTTTGGTAGTGTGAGTGTTTCCTACATGCAACAGCAACCATGCCTCTACTGGCCCAAAATCCCCAAATTTGGTATTGAATGACTTTCTTCATGCTTTTCTTTTTAATTTTGTCTCCATCTTTATATGAGGAAGCCTGGAGAGCCCACGGAATTTAAAGGATATGGGTCACCTGGGATTTATGCAATATGTTCACTTTTGCAAATTACTGTTTAGCACTGAATTGATACTTTTAGAGAACTTTAACTGTAGATTTCATTTCCTGCAGTTAGCAGCAAGTCCAGAAATTGTCATTATTAGGTAAACTTAAGGTTTTCCCTTTGCATAGGACTTTGTATCTATATTATAATTAAAAAGAAGCCCGCCCTGAAAAATTATATTCTGTGTCAGGAGAGTTGGCCAGATAATTAATTATACACTTACTATATAATTCTGTATTTTTATTAATTATACATCTCTTAACTGTGTAGAAAAGTTCATTTTCAAGCAACTGAGATATAATAATAATCATCAGTGTTCAAATCACCATCCCTTGTGCCAATGTTTTTTGGTATTTGTGATGTAGAGCAGTGTTCAACAATGATCCATGGAATGGCGTATGTCTTGAAATGAATTATTTACTGGGGTCATGAATTTCAGGGTCGATTATAAGGTAGATGTAGGAGAAATATTGCAACTGAAGTGATCTGCTTGTCCAAGAGGGCTGGAAAATGCCAGTGTTGAATATGTGCAGTGAGAAGTGGAATGGATTTTTTTTCTCCCACAGTTTTGAGGATTTTTACGTTACATTTTGTGAGCATTAAAAAACATATGATGGGTCTTTGATTCTTGGAGAGAGGAGTAAACGAGGAGAACAGAGTTTTCCTATCACTTCCAGAGGGGATTTGTCTGCCATGCAACCTCACCTTGGATTTGTAGAGATGCTTCATTTTCCTTTGGAGGCAAATTTGGGTGTGGGGGTGGAGACAATTTCTGCCAGCATGTACGTGCCAGTCGCTTTGTCCAGCTGTGACCTCCATTCTCACTTGCCTGAAAATATTTTTAATTAAAGCTTCCTCATTTGGAGAATTTAGAGATGTGATGACATTTTCCACTTGCCTTGGAGCACGTTTGGAAGGAAATCTTGCTGTTTCTCTCCTACTCTTGTATCTCTAGAATGCTTCAGTTTTTGGGTAAGATTCCTGTCCACACCCAGTCCCCAGCCCTTTCCAGGATCTTTCAGTGCCACTATCAAATCTCCCCAAAAAATATGGGAAGATTACAAAACCCAAAGAGACCAAATTTTCTACAGGAGAGAGAGATATGCCATTGATATGCAGGCACATTACAGCTGAAAATTCCAGTTCTTTCTGTGTTCTTGTCCTATTTTTTATGTAGCTGGGAAATTTTTATTTAGCTGGGAATATTTATTCTGTATGGACCTGCTTCAACATGACATGCTGCAGTTATTATTTCAGTTTCATATCATTGATCCCTAAGGAAATATTTTTCACCAGCCAGATCTTTGACTTTTTTTCCCCTCTCCCTTTTTTTCTTTTATTCCTTTGTTCCAGCACTTGCTGAAAGTGTTAGATGAAGTAGGCCAGCTGCTCTTCTTTCTGGAGTGTTTGGAATTAAAATTTCTGATAATTTTAGCTCTTGTTCAATACACCTGAATTAAAAAGCTAATCAGTAATTGACATTTGGAAGATAAAGTCTTCATTTTTGTTTACCCTTCAGGTTAATTTTAAATGAATGTTTCTCAGATCATGTAATTTAAAATGGGGTTTTTTTCTTACAATGATGAGTATTGAACCTAAAATAGAATCATTTCTTGTTGGCTCAGAAATAATTTACTGAGGCTCCTTTTCCCCTAGCTATGAGATTCAGAATGTTTCCCTTATTGTTACTTTCAGCATTTGTTCTCCAACCTGTGTTAGCCATAATAAGATAATTCCCAATAGGGGAAGGAATTACCATTCCTTTATTGATGTTTCAGAGAGCAATATCCACAGCCAGTGCTGTCCCTGAGGATTTGATACACACACATTTCACTACAAATAAGAAGCAATAGTGATTTTGCATACTGTTGATGACATGCTTGGATTTTTGTGTAGATTTTAGTGATTTTTGACATTTTATTAATATAATGAGAAAGGAATAAAAAAATCCTTGAGTGTAGGTTTTGAGCATTGCTTTGTGTTTGCATTTGCTGCTTGCCAACTCTGTGATAAAAAACCCTTCATCATTTGCCCCTTTACCTTCATCATGTCAATTACTAGATATTCTTGGGTAGTACAAACATAATTTAGATGTGAATGATGTGCTTTATTTTGACCATTGCCACAAATAATTTGCAGAATTTTTCTTGTTTCTTGAAGAAGGCTCAAAAAGCCCAACCCAACCACACTGAGAAAGGCTGTTTTAATTTCACCTGGGGTTGTAAATCAATATCCATTTACTATTCAGTTACTGCCTGCATTTCCCTGGGTAATAGTATAACACATGTAATGTCAGTGCAGTTTGGCATTTGTCCTCATTAGTATGGCAAAGGACAATTTTTGCAAGAGTAAGCAAGCATCATGCAATATTTGTGACATTTCCTGCAGGACAAAGGAAAGATGCAATCAGTTTGTGTATGAAGGACGTGCAGCCCATTTCATGTGGTGCCTCCAACGCTTTCATAAATGAAATCTCTTGAAAAATTAGGCCATAAGTTATTCTATTGTGTGTTATTGATTACAGCTGAAAAAGGAAGGCAGGGGTGGCACAGTGTAGCTTTGTGAGTTCTAATTATTGGTTTAATAGTTTAAAAGAAATACATCATAAACATATATTCAACAATGTCAGCAGTTGAATTATAGGCCAGTAGCAACATAACAAATAACACTTATGATTATATACACATATGTCCTTATACACATTTCCCTATACATTTATAAACCTCATATATAATTTATTGCTTGCCATTTCAAATCAAAGTATCATACACATTAATTATACATGAGAATCCTGCTTTATAATTGTTATTTCTATATATGGTTTGGAGTTTGGCCTAAAATACATGTGCTTCTTGCAGGTTATTGAGAATGTTGTGGATACTTGAATTGAAGAGTAAGCCAGGGTTTGGACAAATGAACAGCTACACATCATTCTTTGCTTAGGTGAAAAGCAGATTTTCCAGATTTTCCCATAAAGAGATTTTTCCAGATTTTATAAGAAAAAAACGTTGCTGGCTGCTCCCCACTTGGTGGGTGATGTGGAATGCATTGCTGGTCTCAGCTCCCTGCTCATAGGAAAAATCAGTCTCGCTCTCCTGAGGGTGGACAAACACAATTTTAATTTGTGTTTCTTAACATTTGTGTTTCTTTAAATTGGTGTTAAAGCAATGTGGATGAATTCTGGGAGAATGGGAAGCATGACTGATCTAACAGTTAAGCAGACCCTTTGCAGGAGTCCTAAGGTCACTTGAGAGAGTTCTCTGCTCCCTCAGCTCCCAGGCCCCATGCCTTGCCATGGCATCCAGCACACCCTGGCATTGTTATCTGCCTCTTGAAAAAGCATTCTGTGCTGTGGGATTGCTTTGTCACACCAAAGACAAGTTTAAACATTCATAAGATTTCTTTTTTTGTACTAATAATAGTTCTTTGTATCTCCATGTGAAGAGACTGTCTCCTGCTTGAGTCAGAGACTGGGCTGTTGGTTTGTTTTCTGACAGTGAAGTGCAATTAGAACTCATCCCTTTTGAAGCTTGCTAGTGAGAGAGACCCTCTGGCTTCCCAGGAGCTCCCTTTAGACTGATTACATAAACTATTTATTACTTGGGAGAAAGTGTGAGAGTGATTTGGACTTTTTTTTTTTTTAAGTGTTTGTATTAGAAACATCTTTGTTGCTCTCGATATAGTAACATAATCCTTCAGGGGAAGAAGAGTAGTCTTTTTTGACTGAGTAACATGCTCTGCAGAGGGGCTTTTAGTGATCCCAGTGTGCCCAGATGCCTTGGCAGCTGCTGGGGGAACTGGAGGAGCAGGAGGCTGTGGGAAGTGTGTGAAGGTAGGGATGGGGAGCAGAGCCTGGCAGGTGCTGGGGAGGATGGTCACCAAGCACCTGGACTGAAGAAGGGTCATTGCTGGGTTCCAGGAGACAGATGGTGAGTTGCAGAGATGGGCAAAATTAATATTTAACAACACAAACTCAGCTCAGTTTGGGCCAGCCCTGACTTTGCTCCTGCCAACACCATCTGTAGCATTCCAGAAACACATCCCTACCTCCTCAGCCAAGAGGAGCCAGGCTCAGCAGAGCAGAGGCAAAACACTGTGAGACACCAGCTTCTCTGGAAAGGGAAAAAATGGCAGGAAAAAGGCAGCACCAGTAATTCCCAGCTCCTGCAGCAGTGTGGAGGAACTTTTGGCTGGTTCAGAGAGGGCAGAGGAGTGGAAGGAAGCCTGCAGGTGTTGGATGGGAGAAGCAGCTTGTTCTGGGGTTGCAGTGGGATGAGTGACCAAGGAAGGACAGAGCTTCCTCCCATGCCAGTGAATATCTTTTGACTCCACACTGTACAGTGCCAGTGAAATGAGAACATTTTTACATCTCAGAAGTGGAAGGGCTGTAACTGAAGGAGAGTGGGCAGAGAGGAGCTGGTAGAAATAAAACATGAAATCAGGGCAAAGTTTTAGGGTCAGAATTAGCAATTTGCATTCTAGGGAAAGATTAGGAACACAAATCAGATGCAGCTTAGTTACTAGGCTGGGAATTGGGTTAAAATATTTCTACCTAATAAGCCAAGCACTGAAGAATCCATTTTGAGGTTTTTTATTTTTTTACTTTCTACAATAGATTCAGGAAGAGATCAAAGTTGCAACATAAAACCCAACAAACTTTTTCTGAAGCCATAAGATTACTGCTGCTTTTGGTGAAATCCTTGAAAGCAGGGGCAGAACTGTTGTGACAATTTTGCAACCCCCCCTTCTCAACTGCACAGCTGGGGACAAAGCATTTGGACAAAGTGGAGGAAAGCTTCCTGCTGACTTCTATTATTCCTTTCTTAGGTAAAAGAGGAAAATATTTTATTCCTAGGAAAGAAAGCATAAAACCACAGTATAAAACCTAGCATAAAATAAATATTAAGTAGGGAGATTGTAGCTATTAAAATGCTGTGTAATGAGAAGGCAGCCCAGGATGGGCACCTTGCTTTCTGTACAGTGCTGGTCTATACCTGAAGCCATCTAATCAGATATAGGTGTCCTTTAATTAACAGTGTACAGTGTGGTAGCAGTGAGGGAATATGATGAAAAGAAATGGAAAAGGAAGGCGCTTTATTTACCACACCGGGAAACCTTTATCGTATGGAAATGATCAGAATTTAAATTTTTCTCACCTGCCACAATTTGCAGCTGCTTTAATTAAAATAGCACCGAGCACGCGTGGGGTGATGTGCTGGATGCGCTGCGTGCCCCCAGCGCCTGTCAGATGGGAAGGCAGGGGCTACCGACAGGGCAGGATCCGCAGGGACATGGTGCCAGATGGCCCGGCTGATTTTATTAATTTACATCTCCATTACGGCTTTTCTTGCCTCCATCTCTCCGAAGGGTGAGTTCGTTCCACGGGAATCATTCCACAGCCGTGTTTAACCCTCTGGAGCCCGCAGCCCAGCGCGTTTGTCACTCGCCTGTCCCTCACCTCTGCTCAGCCCAGGATTCGATGAATTAGCCTTCCCTCGGCTGATTCGCTGAATCCTGCTGTCCTAAAGCAGTTCCAGCTGCTTGGCACCAAAATAGTGCCAAGGCAATGCCCTGAGCTGTTTTTCTTCTCTTCCACCCTCACCTGCCCAGCTGCTGCTGGGCATCGCCGCTTTGGGCTGCTCTGTTACCCCCCCAAAACCTCCCTGGCATCACCAAATAGCCTCACTGTCCTTATTCCAGCTCCGGGGCTCCAGAAAGCACAGAGAAGTACCGAAAAAGGAGAGTTTAAAAGGCTTTTTCCTTTTGGTTTGGTGCTCTCGGCCGCGCTCGGTTCGTGCGGGATCTGCCGCCGCCCGGTGGCTCCTGCGGGAGCTGCTGGGTCTGGGGAGCGCTTGGAGATTCCGGGTGGTGGTAAGAGATTTTGGGTGTTATTTAGAGATTTTGGGTGCTGTTAAGAGATTTTTGGGTGGTGTTGTTATAGATTTTGGGCGTTGTTTAGAGATTTTTGGGTAGCGTTTCGAGATTTTGGGGGATGTTTAGACATTTTGGGTGCTGTTTAGAGATTTTCGGTAGTGATTAGAACTTTTGGATGTTGTTTAGAGATTTTGGGTGTTATTTAGAGGTTTTGGATGTTGTTTAGAGATTTTTGGGTGTTGTTTAGAGATTTTGGGGTGTATTTAGAGATTTTGGTAGTGTTTAGAGATTTTGGGTGTTATTTAGAGATTTTGGATGTTGTTTAGAGATTTTGGGTAGTGCTTAGAGATTTTGGGTATGCTTAGAGATTTTGGATGTTGTTTAGAGATTTTGGGTAGTGCTTAGAGATTTTGGGTGTTTAGAGATTTTGGTAGTGTTTAGAGATTTTGGGTGTTATTTAGAGATTTTGGTATTGTTTAGAGATTTTGGGTAGTGCTTAGAGATTTTGGGTGTTATTTAGAGATTTTGGATGTTGTTTAGAGATTTTGGGTAGTGCTTAGAGATTTTGGGTGTTTAGAGATTTTGGATGTTGCTTAGAGATTTTGGGTATTGTTTAGAGATTTTGGGGGGTATTTAGAGATTTTGGGTGTTGTTTAGAGATTTTGGGGAGTGTTTAGAGATTTTGGGTGTTATTTAGAGGTTTTGAGCATTGTTTAGAGATTTTGGGTGTTGTTTAGAGATTTTGGGGGGTATTTAGAGATTTTGGGGAGTGTTTAGAGATTTTGGCTGTTGTTTAGAGATAAAGCTGGGAATATGGCCTTCCAAAAAGCAGTTTGGCACACCCAAATGCATCTGCATTCAGAGCAGGGTTTTTAATTTCTTCCCTCTCTTGCATCCACAGTGATAACAAAGCAACTTTGATTTGTTTGGTTTTTTTCTTTTATCAGGGGTTAGTATTGGTGATTGGTAGTTAGTGGGTAGTATTGGCAACAAAATGAGCTTGTCTTGTGTGATTTCAGTGGGAAAAAAAGTCAAACTTAGAAACAACTTCTAGATCCTGAATATATATCTTCTATAAAAAAGCCTGTGCAGCAATTCCTTACTTCATTCAGAAATCTGTAGGATTTCTGTACATTTAGGTCATTCTGTACATTTAGGTCATTCTTGGATTCCAGAAGAGTAGCTAGACTCATTTTGATCATGACTGTAAAGCAGAACAAATAGCAAGATGCATTTCCACATACTGTAGTTTTAGTGACATGTGCAGGAAAAACACTGAATTCACCCCAAAAATTTGTAGCATGCCATGACAAGAAAAAAAACCAAGAAAAAGCTCTGAATAAAGTGCCATGAAGAGGATGAAACACGATATGATAGCACAGGGCATAAGGCATTGCATTTTCAGTATTCTGAATCATTAAGTAGAATTTTGAACATCTCCGGAACAATTTTCAAAATACCTTGTATTGTGATCCATAGATGTTTTCCAAACTATGTCAATTTGTCATGGTTTTCCAGTGCATTCCCAGGGATTTCACAGGTGTAGGAAAACTGCATTTCATCCTCCCAAGGCTGACAGTGACACCAGTGTCCATTGCAAAGTGATTTATTCTGTCACCTCTGCTGGGCCTGCAGTGTCCAGCTCTGTGCTGGGGACAAAGCCTGTGCTTCACTGCCAGGGAAGGCTCAGATGAGAGGTAGGGATGTCAGGGAGGAGTCAGAGACTCTTTGCAGGGTCTGTGGGGTGAGGGGGAAGCAAGGGATCTCATGTAGTCCTTGTGCCAAGTGGGACATGAGAGAAATGTTGGTGGAGCACAGCATTCTGCTTCAGATTATTCTGAAGCCTTATGCTGTATATTAAATATTAGGTAAAAGATTAGATTAGATGAACCAATCAGAACTTGTTAGGCTATCAAAATTAAGTCTTTGGGCACTTAAAATAGACATTGTTGAGAAAGATGTGTAAAAATTAGAGGCATAGTTTTGACAAGGATCTCAAATTTTGAGGGTTTTTTGCAAGGCTTGTCCAGACTTTTGAAGCTTTGTTGTCATTTCAGACCTTCTGAGAGCTCCCACCTTTCCTTGTTAGATTGACAGCAACCAAATATTTCTTTAGTCTTTCCCAGCACTCAGAAATTGCCTGTATATTTTTCAGGTGTTCTGTTAAAATAACTTTATGAATGCTTTTTATCCTACCTTTACCAAGTACTTGAGTTCCGTGTTCTCATTGCTTCTATTTCACTCTCTTTCCCTCAGTACATTTTGTCTCAATACTTAATCTTGTTAATACTGTATGTGAGTGAGCTAGACTTACAATTATACGACATACAAAATTGTATAAAAAATATTGAATGATTTATTTGGGGATATGAGTACATTATACCAGTAATCTAATTCCCAGTATCTTCCTAAGCAGCTTTCAAAACCATTTTTTGATTTCTTTGGGTTTCAAATTGCTGCTGAAATAATGAAAATGGATGGAGCAGCTGATGAATCACCATGACAATGTTTGGTACCAATGGGGACTTTTGCCAGAGTGTTTTTATCAGGAACAGGGTCCCAGTGGCACTGGCCCACTTAGACCTGCAGATACAAATTAAAAAAGAATCCTTGCTATTTCCTTTACTTCCCTTACTGGTGTTGCAACAGCTTGAATTAAAGCTTCTATCAGGAGTAATAAATGAATGTAACTCAAAGCTCTGTGGTAGGTGGCAGCTGAGAGCTGTGGGGTTTTCTGCAGCCCTTGGGCTGATGCTCCTCAGGGGGAAGAGGGCACAGGGACCCCCTTTGGGCACCTCCTTGCAGCAGGTCAGAGCCAGCAGTGTCCTCCCAGCCCAACCTTCACAAACCAGTCAGCAGGAAGGGCTGGAGGGCTCCTGATGGCCTTTAGAGAATGGTGTTAAACAATAAGAACTAACTCTTCTTTGCCTGCCCTGACACACAGCTCTCTCCTGAGGGAGCCTGGGGAACCCACGTTTCACGTGCAAATTAAGCAATGGGAATGTTTCTGTGAAATGTGAAGTCCCTGAAAAAATTTGTTTTCTATGAAAGGGCTAAACCTTACTTTGCACATCAGCATCAGAAGTTTTATGGCTGTAGCTTGAACCAGACTTCTGAAAAAGGAAATGAAACAAAATCAAAGCAAGCCCAGAATTAGAAATAACATTAAATGGTTACTTCTTACACCAAGAATCAATATTGGTCTGGTAAGTGGGATTCTATTTTCAAGCCTTCCTCCTGCCTGTGGGGACTTCATTACTGCTGGCATCAGGCATTGGATGCCCTGGCAGTCTGCACTCAGCCCCAAAGGTAAATATAAGCTCCTGACTCTGACCAGGCTGGGTCAATTCACAATTTGTTGATTGGAACTGTCATTAATTATGGCTGCAAAAGCAATTGCAGGTGACAATACAAGCAAAATAAGCACCAGCTGTTGTGGAAATCATAAATAGGAAATCTTGGTCCCAGGTTCTGTTTCTCAGTAGCACAAATGATAATAATAAAGAAGTAGCACAGTAATTAGTACTATTTTTCATTTAATAGGTGGGACATGACCAGAGGACATACTAATGTCTGACTTTTTTTTTTTCCCCCAGGATGATTTTCTGTATAGTGTCTCTGTTCTAAGTGGAATCCTTTGCACAGTCTTGGCAGTAATCAAATTTATGCTGGGAAAGGTCCTTACAAGCAGAGCACTGATAACTGATGGTGAGTGTGACATTGATCCTGCTGCTTTTATAGACTCTCCCAGGGACCCCTGCATGATGAGAGCTGTGAAAGAGCACTGAAATAAAGCAGCTACTGAGAAATGGGAAAAAACCCAGACCCAAACCTAGTGGTACCCTGTCTGTGGTACCACTGGCCTCTAGCACAGATAGCTCAGCTGAAATGAGCTATCTAACACCATTAAAGAGTTCAGTGTTGGGGTCCATGAATGTGCTGGGAGAGCCCTATCCTCTGCCACAGCTGCCTCAGGTCTGGAATTCAGGTAACAGAGCAAACCAGACTTAGCCTGACTCTGCTTTTCCAATCATCTAATGTATCCTATGGCTAGAAATATTATCAGTAATGCCTGGTGGAAGCCAAGCAGTGGATGTGTGGATAGTGAGCAATAACAGAGTTAGAGGTAGAGCAGATAATGGATCAGAGGTGTGTTAGTCAGAGTTAGGCTGCAGCAGGGGGATGCGACACCAATTTAGAGAGCTTTGGTTAGGTCACCTCCATCCTCACCGCCTGTGCCTGGTAAAATCCTGAAAGCTCAAATGAAGCACAGTCTGCTGCCTGCCTTGAGCAGGGATCATCCCAGTGCTGGTGCCATCCCTTTGGTGTCATTTGTCACCACAGTGCTTCCCCTGCCACTCAGCAGAGCTGCTGGGGCAGAGCAGGTGTGAGACAAACCCTTCCCTGCCCTGCGCTCCTCTGGCCCTGCTGGGGTTTGAGATCCCTTGCTGGGATCTCCTCCTCTGCACCCTTGGAGCCCCTCACTGCTTCTGGTTTTAGAGGCAGGTTGGAAATCATGCTTTAAAAGTAGGTCCAGATATTCCTCTCACTGCCAGGGCTCAAGCTCCTGACTTCTCAGAAATCCCAGGGATCTGCCCTTCACATGGGTGAGGCCACAGTGATGGCAGAAGTTTCACAGCCCCCTACAAATCTCTCCTGGTTTTATCTGCCAGGGCAGTGTGAAATACTCAGTAAACAACACTGTAGGGTGTTCATGATTCATGGGTTGTGGTACCTAAATTATTTTACTCTTTGCTACAGATTTCACTATGAGGAAATTCAATTCTCAGCTTACTCTAGAGATACATAAATTTTGCTTTATTTTAAGCAAATTAAACATACTTAATTTTTTTCTAGATGATGTGTGATAGCACATATTATGAGTATCTCTATCTTCCCACTTATATAAATTCTTCATGAGTATTTATATTTTAAATCTGAAAGAAGCAGAAAAGACATCAGAATAGCAGTGAGGGGGTTACAACTAAGCCATTGCCTCCCTGCATTTGGGATTCTCTCCCAGCAGATCTCCAGCTCAGAGATCTTATTCTTTCCAATGGGGTCTGCCACTCTGCCACGTTTGAAAACAAAAATATCTGCAACCTGCAGAAAGGATTGTGGAGAAGGTACTGGGAACTGCAGCCCAGTGAGTCTGACTTCCTTCCCTGCCAGGGTGGAAGTGGGACACGTTGACCACTTCAGAGCTGTGCCTAGGCACAATGAGGAACCCTCCCTTCAAAAAAATGTAGCTTAGTTTTGAAACAGAGCAGTTTATTCAGCCAAAATATTAACTGAAAATTCCTAAATAACTCCAGCTCTGAATTGTTCTCCTGTATGACAGAGAAATCTCTCTCCCCATAATTACATCCTCATGCTAATGATACTGCTTCTGAGCTGGAGACTGCTTATTCTTGGATTAAAAAAAATTAGGGAAAAAAGTATACAATTACCTCAGCCTGGTTTTTATCTCTCTTCTCCCCTTTAGAGCAACTTTAGAAAATGTAGGAGGCTGATCTTAACATGTGTGGTTAAATATCTGCTTTCACGAGATATATTTACATATATACTTGATTTATTAATGATCAGGAAGAGACAATGTGATTCAGCAGCTGAGACAGATTTAGCAGTCCCTTGCATATCTTTTTTTAGTGTTTTCTGTTTCCTGTTAATTTACCTCCTGTGATCCCTGGCTCCAGACCAACAAACTGTTTTGAGTAAAAGGAGCATGAATTCTTATTCCTAAAAAATAGATTTATTTTCAGAACAGCAAATTCTCTTTTATGCATGTCAACCTCTATTAATTTTTTTTAATTTTTTTTTTTAGAGCAGGGCTTAACAGCAATATATCTTTAAATCCTGCATGTATGAATCCTAATGAGGCAAAATGTCATTTGTACAGTTTGTTTACAGCAAAAGCTCTTGGCCTTTTGGGTAATAAAAATAGCCATTTCCTGCCTTGAATGTTGTGACATCCCAGAGGACAACTCTGTGACAGTCAGTGATGTCAGCCAGCTTTCCTGTAGGTTTTAGGTACCTGTTTCCTACCCAGATTTAGCCACCTGTTTTTTCCTGTGCTGGCCTTATGCTCAGAGCAGTGTCTGGATTAATACCTGCAGCCATTCCATGATTTCCTGCCACATCAGCAGAGAAAGGTTTGCCTGAATGAGAGTCTGGAAGGGAAAACAATTTCCTTTGCAAGTAGCTTTTAAATTATTTGGGACCATCAGCCAAGAATGACATGAAAATGTTTTATTCTTTTTATTCTTTTGCATGAATCCATTGTGCTGATGGATTCTGAATTAAGCTGGAGCAGGGGAAGTAACACTGGTTTAACGTTCTAATTATTAATTTATATTTTATATTCTTTATATCTATAGACACAATATGCATAATTTCAATGAGTATAAATGAGTAAATAGACAAAGACTGGATGTGAGAGGTGTGGATGAAAGGACAGACTCAGGAACAAGTGTCAGGTGTATCATTGTTGGCAGTCATGGGGAGCTGCAAAAACCTGGCTAAGAGCTGTAAACAGCAGCTGGCTAGAGCTGACTCACCAAGCAATATAGAATATTTCAAGTTTGATATTTCATTTTTTATCTAGGTTAAATAGTGTATGGATCTACCAAATTAATGCATTCTCAGTGACTTTTTTGTGTAGAACAAAAGGGGTATTTTTTGGGTTATTGTGGAAAAAAATAAGAAAAAGGGAATTTGGAGTTAAAAATCAGAACACAAAGAATGACTTATAAAACCCCAAATCAATAATCAATCCAATAGGAGTTGAATGGAAAAGGGCATTAATTTTTCCAAAAGCTCTGTGAGAATTTTGAAGGGACAGTCTTGGAGAAAAAGAGAACAGGTTAAAAAAAAAGGAATCTAAAAGGATGTTCATTAGAATTGCAAATAGTAGATAAGAAGCTACTGTGGTACATCTAAAGCATAAACAGAAAATATTACCAGGATTATTCTGTATGTCATCAGCAATGTCTACAGCTCTAGGCAATAGTGCCAAGCATGTAAATAAATATATGGAATGGGATCAAAACTCCAAGAGAGGCCTTTGACAGGGAGACTGTGCAAAACCATTTCCCTTTCCATGAGTTCCTGGCATTCATCCTTTAATTATTTCTTTTTTCCCTTCTAGGTTTCAACTCTCTTGTAGGTGGAATAATGGGATTTTCCATCCTTCTTAGTGCAGAAGTGTTTAAACACAATTCCTCTGTCTGGTTCCTGGATGGCAGTATAGGAGTGTTGATTGGACTTACAATATCTGCCTATGGAATCAAGTGAGTATCTCCTGGGAGCAGGCAGGGCCCTCAGAGGTGGGAGCTCATAGCCTTTAAGAGTTTAGGTGATTCCAGTGAAATCAGGCCCTGGAATTTATTAGACAAGCAGCCAATGCTGGAATGTGTGGAAAGGGTTATAAAAGGCTGTGTCCCCCACATCAGCTGGAAAGCAGCCAGGACTTAAAAAGGAATCAGAATAATTTTAATAATTTTGGTATACTTGAAATATAATATCTGAAAAATAACCACAAATGATGGATAAAACCAGTCCTCTTTGCGTTTATGGCACATTTCTGAGCACTGCTTTGCCTTTGGATTAAAGGAAAGGTGCCCAAAATTAAAGAGGGATCTTGCTATTGATTTCTGTCCCAGCCCTACCTTTGTCACCCTCTGAACTGAGGGTTCCTGCTCATGTTTCAGATGCTGTTTCTCTTGAATTTTAAGATGCTTTCTTGATTCACATCAGAAACAGAATAAAAAAATCAAATGGAGCTCTGCCATGCCCTTCATTGCTGCCACAATTTCCCTTCACTGCATGGACTCTAACCCGAATTTTGGACTTTATCCCTCATGGCTTACCTGCCACAAGAGAAAGTGGGAGATGGAGCATCTTAGTTGGAATTATGCCCATTGAGAAGCAGCCCTTGTCCAGGCTGCAGTCAGCCCTCAGCTGGAAACTGTGTGGGTTTATTTTTTTTTTTTTTAACTTGGAAAATTCAATTAACATTTTAATGAGGAGTACCACTTTTAAAGAGGTTGGGTATAATCACAATTTCCACTGTAAAACTTAATTGTTCTGGAAAGCTGTAAAGGCTCTTATGGCACCTGAGCTCTTTTTTATTCATGAATATTTAAATATTCAGTTCTGGGGCTGTCCTGTGCATGATCCTTTGTGTGGTGGACTACAGCTGGCCTGTTATCTATATTCTTAAATAAATGAAATCCTTTATCTCCATTTCTTTAAATATATCAAATCCTTTTAATAGTGTCACCTGTTTTAGGATATACATAACACTAGGCATTCCCCCTTTTCTCTTTAAAAAATATATTTTAAAGTGCTATGTAGTGGATACTAGTGGTGTGCCACACCTTATAGCTGTAAGAATTGTATTTAGTGAGGTTTACAACTGCTTCTGAAAGCACTAGTTACAAGACTAATACAAAATTATCAAAGGAAACATCTTGTGTCTTAGTTAGGTTTCACAGGCAGCATTTTGGCAAATGAGGAAAAATGACACATGTTTGTGTTTGTCATGTCTTTAAAACATTTGATTCTTGAAGTATTTGAGTAAAGTTACAAGTGAGTTGTCATTCTAAGGATCTCATTGATGGCCCAAGGTGTATTTTTCTATGAAGGATTGTGAATAATCACTAAACTGAAAGTGACAAAGTTATGTTGTAATTATTTAGAGTTATCACAAGGTATGTCCAGTTAGATATAAGGTGATAAAGCCTGGGTAAATACTATCATGAGCATTGGTTGAAAATAATGTATGTGAGGCTTTCTTTTACAGGCATATTGAATAGATATATATTATATTATATTATATTATATTATATTATATTATATTATATTATATTATAGTATATTATATGCGTATACCTAGGTAATAGGTATATAATGTTATGTTTTGTATTATATAATATTATAACGATATATCATACAATATTATATAATATATTATATATAATATAATATATATAATAAATTATATTATATTATATTATATTATATTATATTATATTATATTATATTGTATTGTATTGTATTGTATTGTATTATATTGTATTATATTATATTATATTATATTATATTATATTATATTATATTATATTATATTATATTATATTATATTATATTATATTATATTATATTATATTATATTATATTACCCATAGGTTACCTTTTGGTGTTTTCTTAATAACCCTCTAAGCTTTAGGGGTTTATTTGCACCAGCTGTGTTCCAGCTGAGCTCTGTGCTGTCCCTGCAGGCTGCTCATGGACATGGTGCCCCGGGTGAGGCAGACGCGGCACTACGAGATGTTCGAGTGAAGGTGCTGCCCTCTCCCTGCAAGGACTGTAAAGCCACAGCGTCCTGGCAAGTGGTGCCAATGGTATTTTCCTGAACATGCAGTTTGTTTCCCCGTGGTCTGTTTCTGTTGAAGTTTGTTTGAATGGGAAATCTCTCTGTAAATCTGGCATATTGTGCACACTGCTTGCAATTCAGCCAAACTGCAGCGTTTTGGTTTTTTGGATTTTTTTTTTATTTCCTTATTTATTTCCAGTATGCTATTGATTCCTGTGACAATAGAAAACATGCAGTTTGCAGCTTGAACCCAGCTGCCATGTTGTATATTCCAGAGTGAAAGTGTTCTCAATGGTGTGGTAAGCCTGTGGGTAAAGAAGTGCCAGTTTCAGATTTGAGTTTTGTTTTTTTTTTTTCTCCCCTGGCCTGTATTTTCCCAAACACATGCTGTAACAGGAGTACAATCCTTGCTAACCTCTTCGACTAAGAGTATCTTACATAGAGTCTGGACACCAAGAGCTGTGTTGCTTAAAACACCTAAGTAGCTACTTCCACCCTCTTGTTGAAATAGACAGCCAGAAAGAGCAGGCACTGCCCTTCCTGTGACCAGAGAGATTCTGCATTTTACCCCCAAATTAACTGAAACGATACCTCTTCAATTTAAATTCTATTTTTTCTGAATGAGACACTGTTCATAGCTTTGCATGGACCAAACAAGCACACACAGTATTACTGTACAGACCAAAGCCAAAAAAGTCATGCAGGGAAGAGGAGCTGCTCAAGGAATGGGATTTTCATCTCCTATTTTACCATCTGCAGCTGTAGCAGCGTGTGTGACGTTGTGGTTGCTCTGTAGTCTGACAAAGGCACAGCAGTGGCTCAATCTCATGGTGAGATACAGATCTATTTATTAGGTTTAGATTGTCCTGTAAAGTGTTGCTCACTTTCCACCACACACATCTTATATATTACTTAATAGCAGGTTAAATGATTGAAGAATCTTGATGTATAATCAATAAAACTGGTATCTATTTTATACAGTATCTGTAAGTAACATTTGAAAACTATTTCCAGAATGTATCATAGAACAAAGTCTTCCTGTATAGCAGCTATTAAACTGGATTCTCTGGCTATAGCCATTTTCTCTTTATTTGATGTATCCCAGGTTGGTTTTCACAACAGAGAATCAGTGTTGTTGCTTCTATTTATCACAGGTGAATAAAAAATAGGACAGACCACTGCAGAGTTTGGAGTAAGGCCATGGTGAGTAGGTGAGTAGCTAGAAATGCCCATTTCTAGTACATAACAATAGACTGCAGATATGAGAGTAGATGTACAATTAGACTGATCAGTGAGGGATGTACAGTGGAGACACTGTTTTTTTTTTTCACAAGTGGGATGTTAAAAACTCCATTTCCCATCATCTGTGACTTGACCAGGTCCTTAAGGATCTCTAGTAAATGCCCACTCCCACTGATCAGTGTTGGAAGAGACCCCCCAGTGGTTTCCCTGGCAGTACCCATATGGGAGTGACAATATTGGAAAGAGAACATGCCTTGGTACAGGATTCCTTATGGCAAAACGAAGCTTGCCCTGCTGCTATCATTTGTTTTCACATGTTTTGGATCAATTAAGTTCGTATTTGTATGCAAAGTGGTGCTATCAGTGCTGATGCTGCTTGTGCCTTGCTGTCACAGGATAATGTCACCCAGTTGCAAAGGAGATACTTCAGAGGAGCATTCAGCAAGGACTCCAGAAGGACTGGAAGGTGTAGGACTGCTCACTGTATTCAGCACAGGTGGATTTTTAAATATCAAATGCCACCCCAAGACCCTTGTGCTTTTCCTGTTATGTTTTTCTCTAACACCAGTTCCATGAAAGGAGCTGTGAGCTGGTATTAGCATTGTTTGTCAGGTATCTTCAGCCTCAGGACCACAGAGCCAGGGCCTGAACCCAGCAATATTAGACATTTCATGAGTTTGTTAGTTTTCTTGATACTGTTTACCCCTTTCCACTTCCCCAAGGGCTTTATTCCCACTCAGTCCCATTGAGAATTTTGAGAATGACATTTGAGAACTACAGAAGTGCTGCTCCCCAGGGCTGCAGTCCAGCAGCCTGTTTGTGCCCATTGATGCAGAAAACTGAGAAGGGACATGGTGGTGGCTGAGCTCCTGGTATAACCTTTGCCACACCAAAGATATAAACCACTGAAAGTATGCAGGACACTCAAACCAACACCCAGCTGAAACATGAAATAGTCCTGTTAGAATGCTGAGTGTAAACAGGAGCACAGAATTGCTGCTCACGGACAAAGGAAGGTTAAACACTCAGTTAATGAAGTTTCACACTTCCTTATGTCTCTGGCATGCTCTGAGGATGTTTCTAAGTACATACACCTGAAAAGGATATGTGGTTAAACAAGTTAATCATCCTCTTATTAGATTCATTGAAACCAATTGCAGAGAGTTTTCAGTTACCACAGGTGCTTCAAAGCACCTGGTAAATTGCTGGTAAATGCAAGAAAATAACAGAAATCCTTGTGATACTTGATAAAGTCCAGGAAAAAATGATTCTCAGAAACGGTGATAAAGCCACCTGGCTTAAAGGAGACTCTGTGGTATGTGACAATAGCAGAGAAAACAACTGCTCATCCATCTCTTGTGACACTGCTCGAACAGCCACCTCAGAGGGAGCAGTTCCTAGATGAGCTTGCTTTATTAAATGTCAGTGCCTGCTGATTTTTTCTGACTATGAGATGGCAGGTTTGCTTCTAGCTAGGCTAAGGGAAGGTGGACTTTTCAAAAGCTGCAACAGCTCAAAAGCACTGGGACTAATCACCTGAAACTTGGCACTGGCCACCACAATAACCTGCCTGGTGCTCACAGCAGCCTCAGCACTGCCAGGGGCTCTTTGTTGTGCACCCGGTGCGAGGAAGGAGCCTCAGTGCTCACACAAGGAACAGCATTGGCCAGAATGAGCCTGCAAACCGACACTTATTAAAGTCTGGCCAAGCTCAGAATTGCAAATTAATCCCTGAAAGTGACTGTGACACAGATGCTTTGAATCTGGCCATATTGTTCAGCAGGGAAGGGAGCTCAACAACTCTGTCAGGATTACAGGAACTGCAATCTTGAATCCCCAGCCATGACCCACACACACCAGGTAGGCATGGGAAATGATAATGTTCACTTTTAGCTAAAAGCCAGATTTTTTTGAATCTTGATTGTCATTTAAAAAATCACCAGACTAACATCTGCTGCTGATTTATTCCATTTTACTTCTTGCTGTAGTAGGCAGACCATAAATAAGCATCATCCAACTACGGTGGAAAAAGAGCCACAAAAGAAGCTCCCTGATGATATTCCAGGAATGGACCTGAAGCAAAGATCCCAGACAAGAAGCTCCTCAGATGTGGGCAAATTCAGCTGTAGGTACACCTGCAGCTGGGAATGTACCACAAAGGTGCTCACCACTGCTAATACCACTTGCATTTCTGCAATCCCAGCTGCCTGGGAAAAAGTGAAGGCATTTCTGGCATTCTTTTTTGTGGCCCAACTCATGGAGATGCTAGGCCATGGGACAAGGATTAACAGAATTGTTTGGATTGGGAGGGATCTTTAAAGGTCATCTAGCCCAAGGTCATCCACTCCCTCTATTAAAGCTTAATAGTATGCAGACCAGAAATGTTTGTTCCCAATCTGACAACACATTTTCCTTGGCAGTCAAATGAAGAGCTGAGGAAGCTCCTTGACAGAGATTGTCCCTGGAATTCATGGACCTGTGTAGATGCTTCCCACAGGGGTTCCACACAGTTCTGCTGTGCTGGCAGTGATTTCTCACCTCTCTGCCCGTGCTGGGTGTGCTGCCACCGAGAGGAGCTGTGAAAGAGCCATCCCTGCACCTCTGGCTGTGTTCATCCAGGACCAGGAACTGCTCAGGAGCAGCACACAAAAACACATTCCTGTGGCCTGGCACATGGGGCCAGGTTATGCAATGTGAGAGCATAATTAATGCAGTAACAGAGCAGCCAGGGGTGTTTCCCTCTCCTGTTCCCCCAAGGCTGGGAGCTGCTGTTTTCCTTTCAGCCACGGGATTGCTATTGGGGGTAGCACTGAACAGTTCCTGCTTTTTCCCTGTTCAGTGGGCACAGCTGCCCCCAAGCCTCCAGCCCACTCACCAGGAGCTGCAGGAGAAGGGAAGCTCAGAGCTCAGGTCCTGCAGGGGCTGACACCAGCACCACCATCCAGCTGCAGGCAGGCTCAAAGTACATTTTCTTCCACATTAGTTTGGCAAGTAGCTGGGAAACATCCCATTTTGTCAGCTCCCACTGCTGGCACCAAACCCAGCACCCTTCTGAGCTCACCTCTTGCTGACACAGGCTGTAGGGATTATTGTCACCCCTCACCTCACCACGCAGCAAGGAGTGGAGGCAGCTCCTTGTTAAACAGGCCAAGTGACAATGCCAACCTCCTGTCACTGGGCAGAACCCGAGCCTGCAGCTGATCACACAAATTCCACCCTGATCACACCAATTCCACCCTCCTATGGAGGTGAGGAGGGAATTAAAGCCAGGAGGGGTCTCTGGGGATTTGGCAGCTTCCCTTCCAAGATCCCCTGTACTTTCAATGGAAGCACCAGCTGTTACCTGCTGAGCCACCAAAGGCTCTCACCTCGGTCCATTTTCTTTGGAGTTTTTACTCTTTCAGCATTGTTGTGCAGCACTGGTTTGCTTTGATGTGTCTCTCCTCACAAGCAGATGTCTTCAGCCAGGCAGTGCTTCCCTGAGTTCCTGCAGGAGCAAGGATCCCCAAGCCAAGGATCCCAAGCAAGGCAGGACACGGTGAGACCAAAGAGCTGCAGTCTGTTCTCTGCAAACCGGTCCCAGGTTTTTTTGCTACAAGGATTTACTACCTAGATTGCAGCTAAATGCAATCTCCACTATCAATAAAATAAAATAAGAAGTCCTGACAAGCATAAACACAAATAGAAGAGGGGAGTGTGAGGCAGCAGAGTGGGTGCTCCAGCTCTTGCACACTGAGGGGAAGTGTTTTGAGAGCAGCACAAAGTCCCAGCAAAACGTTTCCATCTGTGGACTCTCTACCAGCTGGAGTTTGACTAAACCCAGTCTAAGCATGTGAGAGTTGAAGTATCCAGTATTTAAGCTCCCCCAAAGGAGCTTTCCAATACAGCTGCATGGTGTATTTTTTATTCCAAGTTCCAATTTTCATAGCTTTTTTTTTTCCATTATATGATTGCAACACAGCCCACATGTAACTCTAGCTGCTCACCATTTTACAGATGTCTCTTCAGCTTTTTAGATGTCAAATCTGAACAACAATTAAGGGAATGAAACAGGAAGGAAAATGTTTCCAAAAATAAGCAGAACAAGAGCCTGAATGAGCAGTGTCCTCCAGTAATTCATATTGATGGTAGGAAACATTTGGAAATTGTGGTGTGTTGAACAGCAACACAGAACCAACAACATTTTCACCCAATTTAGTCCAAGGGGAAGTATGCCAAGGACCATAAAAAGGGGCAAGTGGTGAAGGATATTCACATACTTTTCCTCACTGAAACAGCCATAAAAGGCTCTTGCAGCAGCACTGCACAGTGGAAAAACCACCTTCTGTAGCCACAATGCACAGAACTCCCCAGGGAAGAGACTGGCCAAGTGGATATCCAAACCCACCCCAGAAACCTCTGCCAGCCTGCAGGCATCTGTTTGACATCTTCATTTATGCTCTTGCTTACCAGGGTGTGTGTCATTCATTGGGAGAGGGACAACACAAGGCATCTCAACGTGATAGTTACTGACTTTTGTACTCTTCTGATTCTACAGGACTCACTTACGTGTGGCCACATTAAAAACAAAAAAAAACCAAAACCTCAACAAGCTTAGAAAAAGGTAATGCTGAAAAAAATGAGCTGTTGCTTCTTTCCAGTGTAGTCATGTTTTTTTTTTTTTACTACATAGAAACTGTGTTACAAATGGACATTTTTTAAACAGATAAAGAGCTGTCTTTTTTTTTTTTTTTAATATTATTCTTTCCACTGCATACTGCTCCTGCATTAATTGCTCTATTACTCTTGGATGCCTCCACCAAAACCTCTCCACATTCCCAGCAGCTGACAACAGACAGCCCTTCCCTGACTCTTGGCTGGGCTAACAAAACCTGAGGTGGGCAGAAAAGGCCTGTCAGCAGAATGGGTGCCACTGAAATACCCTGACAGCTCCCCTGGAGAAGTTTCACCCTGAACATTTGAATTTGTGCAGAGCTGCCAAGGTGATTTCACGTGGCACCTCTTGAGGGCACTGAATGCACACCCCAATCCCACATGAGCCAAAGCTTCATGCCTGAGCCCTTGTTCCTCATGTAAATGTTTCATTCCTGAGTGCTTAGCATGTTAAATTGGATCCTGCAGGAGAATGCTCTCTAAAGCTGCTATTTTACCACAGAGTAGCTCCATCTTTCAGCTCCACAGTGTATTGTGCCAGGAGGTCTTGCAGGCCTGAGAGCCACTGCAATTCAGTCTCACTTTCCCTCTCTCCCAAATTTACAGTGTGCTGTAAATTCGGCGTGTGCCGTAAATTTATAGGAAAGCAGGAATTTCTAACTACTGCTGTGACAAAGCTGCCTCCTCAGAGGAGGCTTGATGTAACCCATTATCCAATTTTATAACCCAGGTTTACAACAAAACAAAGCCAACAGTTCATTACTCACCTGATGTTCTGCTGGCTGTGGTGTGGGACTTACCTGTGCACAGGTGGGGCAGCAATAGAAACACCCAGCTGCAGAGTTGGAAGAAGCCCCAGAAATGCAGTTTGGGATAAAAGGCAGCTCATGGCATTCCCATTTAAGCACAAAGCAATCATAAATCCAAATCACACAAGAAAAAAGTTTATTGAAAAATAAATTCTCCCTAGTTTTTTTTTTTTCTACAACAGTGAAAACAAAGCAGTTTTCTATGCCATTAAAGTACAGACATTTACTGTTCTAAAAAAAAAAATTAAAAAAAAATCCCATCCTATTGAACCCCAGGAACTTGGCAGTATCTGAACCACTGCGTTCTGTTCTGTTTGAATCCAACTGCTTGAACGTAATATAGTGGAACACAATCACTGAAATAAAACAAAGGATTAACCTATTAGGGGAGAATTCAAACCAAACACCCCACAGTACCAGCCTGATCCTGAAGTTCTTGTGTCCATTTAAACCTCTCATTGACCCCACATTATTGTTTGCAAAAAGCAGTATTTTACTTCCAGTGAATTTAGTAGGGTTTTTCCCAATTTATACTGCTACAGGGCTTATTCAGACTCTGACCCTCTTCACCCATGAGGAGGGAGACTCCTGCAGGGAATGATGCAGACCAGAACCCAAAGAGCTGCCTCAAATAGCACTCTGGAGAATCTCCCTGCAGTGGTCAGCTCAGCAAGCTCAGGGGGATCAAAGTCTCCAAGCCCAAATTTGCTTTGTAAATATTCCCTGATATTTTTCTTTTGGCTCTCTTAGAATCTTCAGGGTAACTTTTCTCACAAAATTTACTCTTTTCTTTCCTTTGGTAAAAACTGCCATTTCCTCCTCCTCTCCTGCATTCCTTGCAAAAACCAAATTAAACTCACGACTCCTTAAAAATATTTTTCACTGTCACTGTACTGCAACAGACCTGATAATGAACATAAATTAGTTCTGGGTATTACACCATTAAAATTAACTGCCTTCAGACAGCAATTTAACTTGATTTATCATGTGCCTATTTGATACTTCAAACTACTTTGCAGCTGCTGGAGCCTGAGCCAGGTCGTGTTTCATGCACTTGATGCCCTGGATGGCTCCAGGAAATGCCAGGCATTATTTACATGCTCTCCTTAAAGCCAAGGATTTGGTGGCTCCTGCAGGACCCAGGGCTGTGTTTGCAGAGACAATACAGGTGTGTTTTCCTGCACCAGAAGCAGCCACGTGCTTTGGTGGCCATGGGGACAGCAGGGTCCTCAATGCTTCTGTGAGCCCTTACACGAGGTGGCAAATTCTGGTCCCATGCACAGCTCACTTTAGTAAATTGCACCTGCACTGAACTGCCCAGCAGAGAGAAGGGTTTCAATCACTTGAGCACAACTGATTTTTTAAAGCAGTTTCTGTGTGTTGAGGGTGAAGTTATTACTCATTTTATCAAAATTTTAGGACCTGGTTTTATTTACTCATTTAATAAAGAAGTGGCTTAGTGCTCTTGAGAGAGGTCTGCTGAATTAAAACACACTTTTATGTGTTCTAATTACATGAATATGCAAAGGATGACACTGTTCAAAATGAACAGGACCCAGTGTGCAAGGCACATCAGCAATGGTTGCACTTTGTTGCTTTTCCTAGAAGAAAGAACAATGAATGATGCCTCACACCTGAGGCACTCTGGGATCCAGCCTCTGCTATTTTCAACACATTCCTACAGTAAACATTTTACACTTGATACATGGAGTTGCTGTTTACACATTCCATTTAAATATATTTGGAAGTTGCAAACTAATTAAAAAAAACCCTACAGAACTGCTTGAAAGTGTGTGGATGAGGTTTAAGTCACTGCCCATAAAATGGTGTGTTTTGATGTTACATTCACAACAATATTATTAAAGCAGATCTCAATCAAATCCTTTATGTCCCTGGCCATTTCAGCTCCAATGAAAACATATCTGTCAGTGCATTGTTCTCCTGGAGTTTACAGCAATCCCTACAACAATGGGGCCAAAGGAGATGGAAAGAGATCACAAGTGAGAAATTGAAGGCATAGCAGCTGCAGGACAAACATCACAAGGAAACAGCCATGCCAAATGTTAGCACCCCTGGAAAAAAGACTGGGAAATCAGAAACTGATAACTCCTGGTCTCTCTAAAAATAAACAATAAAAAATTTCATCCCTCAGACCCTCAACTGTTGACTGATCAGCAATTTAACCACATTTTCAACTGATACCTTAATAATTAATCAGTAACATCAATTTAGAGCTGATCTATGTTGTGACAGCAAGAAAAACTGGTTGCTGATATGTGAATAATATGCCCTGGAAGTGTTTGGTCTTTATCATTTAAGGTACAGTGCTTTACACTTATTAAAAAGGGAGGGCTGATCCTTTAATTTTAAGAAACATTAATGGAGGAGTTGTGCTATCACTGAAGCCAGGGGGAGTCACTAAGTTAATGAGGCTTGGATGAGATTATATCCAGCCCAACTCATCCCAGTTAATTTATTTTACTGGCAAAATCTGGTCCTGAAATGAACTCTGAGCAAAAGACATACCTGAGAAAGCAATTTGGGTTTTGTTTACATGAACAGTGCTGCAAACTCAGAAATCCCTTTGCAATTCAGATGGGCCACGCACTCTGAGAGGCGAGGGAATGGCTTTTGTATTAAGGACAAATCAAGGATGCTGCCTAGGATTTTAAAGGACAGTGGTACAACATGACAGCCTGATTTGGAGCTGATGATATCAAGAGAAATTTTCAATGAATCTGAATCCTTGATAATCAGCAAGGTGCAAAAGCTGACATAAAGTAGCCGGAGCAGAGCTGAGCTGGGAAGGTGCAGAGTCCTGGCTCTGGCTACAAGCCCACCCCTACTGAAATCTGATCAGCAGCTGCTTTGCAAAATACTGCTGCAGAAAAGTAGTAGCATAAAAACGGAAATCCAGCTGCAATAAGCTGACCAGGCCCTGCTCACTGAGAGCTGCCAGTTCAGCTGTGATAAAAGGCCAATATTCTCTGGTAGCACCAGGAACCGCCCTGTGTACGTCCATGCAGAGACATCTTTATCTGAAAAACCAACACCTCCCAAACCTCATTCTGGATCTTCAATTTTCCTGCCCATCAAATCAGCTGTTCCTGGAGGTTTTCTGTTATCATTGTCTCCCTGGGGAATGTTAATGGCTTTCCTTTGCTCCCTGGTCATTGAACAGACATCCTGTCCCAGCAGGAGCTCTCATGCCAAATCACAGATTCTCACTAAATTGCATTCTGCTTGCAGAAGCAATGTTTTGCAGGAATTATTAAAAGTTATAGTATCTTTTATCTTATTAAGCCTTATATAGTTTTAGAACAGATTTCTTCACTACTAAAAAACATTCAAAATTCACACCACTAAGTTGTAGAGTCATCAGCACAATTTACCTGGAATTAGTGTTCCATTATATTGTTCAGACAGTGTCCATATTCCAAACACATATCCAAACCCCAAAGAAAGTAAAAAAGGCACATAAACATTAAATATTTGTAGAAACATAATCTGATATGAACAAGCAAACACACTGCTGCAACTATAAATTACAAAAAGAAACATAGAAACTAAGCAAAAAATGCAAAAAGCAACTCTATTTATACATGTGCAAATCAACTTGCATATATGAAATAAATGAGGTTTTTATTGGCATTTTTAAACAGTGTGTATTTACCAACTTTACCTTTCAAAGGCAAGCCTTTTATGTTAATTTTAATAAATATGTAAATGCTTCTCTCAAGTTTTCTAATCCCGTAGGAACAAGATTTTTGAAAAAAACTAGGTCACATACAAAAATACAAAATTTTAAAACAAAGAATGTCTTGATATGAGAGATATGTTTAAAAGCTTGTAAAATGGTTTAGGTATTCAACTTTTGACATTTTTTTCCCCATCAATCGCAGATCAATATATTCAAATGCAGTCATGCAAAAACCTGACTTCTGAGCACAGGAAGCTGCAAGCTCTGCTTGAGTCTGAAAAGTCTGCACAGTCTCTGCTGTGAGACTGAAAAGAGCAGCACAGTCCCCTCTCTGATGGCCTTGCTGGAGTGCAAGAACAGGACTACACACCTTTCTTCTTCAATTAGGAAAGAAAATAGTTATGGAACTTGAACAGAAAGCTGCCCCCTAGCCTGAAATGTGGTTATCTAAAACAGGTTGTAGTAAATAGCTCAAACTCTTCACTAGTCCCACATGGATTTGCCTGAGTGTTGATCTGCAGAAGGATTCACTAATTTCTCACTGCATGAGGGGAGGCGGCTGTGACGGGGAGGGTGTGGAGCTCAGTGAGCAAGGCTTGCAGAGTCTATGCACTTACAGTTCTCATGATAGTCTCCTTTTACACGAAGCTGTAGGTCTTGATTTGTTATTCTTCAAGATTAATGAGTCTTCTCTAGAGGTTTCAGTGGACATAAGATCAGAGACCTGACACTGAAGCCAATTTGGATGTTCTGTCCCTGGCTGAAACGCAAGCGGCATCGGTGCTGCTGTTGCATTTTTGCCAGAATGCACAATTCAGTTCAGCAGACTAGAAACAGTGCTACAGCATGAGAAAACAGCTTATAATAAACTCTCCCTGCTGTGGTAAAGGCAAACTTAGCATTGAGCAAAGCACTAGACCAGAAAATGTTATAATAACAAATACCAAACCCCTCCCATCTTTAAAGGTTTAGAGGCAAAATGAAATGCAGTATGTACTGCCATGTGGGCCTTACAGCAGGGGGAAGCCAGCAAACATGTATTTACAGCAAAGAATTACACTACAGCAGAACCCACCTTTTGCACCCTTGAAGTGCACACGCACAAATCTTTGTTTCCAACATAATTCTGTGATATCCCAGTTCAAAATCAATTCCTGCCTGAAAAACATCAGGCTGAAGACAAGTCCTGCTCTTGCCTTTACTTTCAGCACCAGCTGGAAGTTCATACACTGTGATAGGCAGCATTTTCTAGTTGCACAAATATGCACAGGTATGCAGGGGATATTTTATATAAATACAGAATGAATTGTTGTGCCTGCTCAGACCCATTTCCAATTATCCTCCCCCAGCTTTTCCAGAGCAGTGAAACTATGGTAAACTACATTTGTGCTGACTGAAGCAAATGCTGAGCTGTGACAACAGGAGGGATTTTCATACTGGTTTGCATTTGTTTTCTTTTCATACAAAAATTTTGCCTCCTATTAGAGAACCCAGCTGTTCTGTTTCTGGAAAATTAATCTAAAATACAGCAGATTTTCACATCATCAAACCCAGATCCTGGTGACCCTGATGTTCAACAGCTCCCACAGCTCCTTTTTGGATACTCAACAACCTCCTGTGTTGTGCAGAGGGATGTTATGGAGTGTTACAGGGTAACACTGTCAGGAGTGTTGAGGCAGGAAACCAAATGCTTGAAAAGGCTCATTCACTGATTTAAAATTGGAATTTAAAACACAGACTGTTCTGGAGGATTTATCCACAGTGCAATAGCATCTCCCTTGCCTGGTCTTTGGTAGGTCACTACATCCATCAATATTCCCACATAGATAATGAACACTGCTTACCAGAAAAATGTGAACCAAGCAGATATGTCCGAGAAAGGAAAATGTAAAGCATCTCTGCCTTTCATGCTACCTGGTAATCTTTATGGAAAAAAAAAAAATCTGTCCTGATTTGAGGTTTTATTCCAGCATGGTGAGAGCATGTCCACATTGCAAACCTACAGACTCTGACTGCAGATTTGTTTCTCACTAATCTTAACATGTAACTTCCTGACTACAAATGGTGCTGTCAAGCATGTCACCTTCTGCTGAAAATAACAAAAATTACTTCTGTGAAAAGAAGGCAGTTCAGAGGAGTTAACTTGCTTCTCTCAAAAAAACCCTAAAACCCAATCTTGATTTAAATTCTGAACTCTTGATTTGTTTTCTTCTAAATTTGTTATGGGTGTGCATGATCAAAAGGGAAGAAGAAACAAGAACAAGCAGCCCCCTAAAACAAAAAAAAAAAAAATCAAAGAACCCAAGAGGACTGAATAATTCTTTTCTTTTCTGCTCTTTGTCTCCTCCTACTTGCTCTCCAGAAAAAAATTTCTCTTTAAAAACCTAGCTAGTTGTGAAGACATTTTACATTTCTACCATACAATAATTGTAGTTAGCTGAGTTTAACCTTTCTATGTCATTCAGCAACACTTTAACTACTGGAAGCCGTAGCAAACTGAGGCTCTAAGGATAATATTGCTCCAATGATGCTGATACTTTTTGCTTCACACAGAATTTCTAGTAGACAGACTACAACAGAAGCGTGGGCAAATTCTGAGGATTACTCCCTAAATGGGACCAGTAAACTGTGATGAGTCCATTCCAAAAATGGTTGTGTGTTTTTGTAGCTTTTCCACACTGAGGAATGCCACAACCCCAGTGAGCTGTGCAGTCACCAAGATGTGTCACATGCTGGCAACTGCCTATTTGCTCATTTGTGACACTCTGCTTAGGCTGCTCTGGTGCAGCAGCTGTGATGCAGACAATACCTTGTTGTATACAAATATTTAATTTAAAAAAAAAGGAAAAAAACCAAAACAACAACTGGGCCCAAATAACCCAATGGCAGGGTACAGAGCTCTCTCATTATTCCAAGTTCTTGTGAACTAAACCACTTTGTAGCCATTCAAGCCAAAGCTGTACCCAAACCAGTGCACCTTGAATAAAATGTTAGTCCTCCTTCCCCAGTATCCCTTCCCTCAAGCACACTTTTTTTCAATTTTCTACCTGGAATGAAGTTGAGATCCTTTAGCTAACCATGATGGGGGATGTCCTAACTCATTAAAAAAATAGAAAACACTTCACCCAAACAACAAAAACAGAAGTTTGATGGGTCTGGAAATTTTCTACAAACTATTCTGTGCAGTCATCTTCAAATCACTGTTGAACACGAGACTCGTTTCTCTTCGCAAACAGCTGAAGGAATCTGAAGAGTGACACTGCAAATGTCCTTATAGGAAGAAAAGATCAGTTACAGCTGTTTTATTATGAATCCCTCCTCTCTTAGTAGATAATTCTGCCCAGCAATGATAGCTCTGCCTGCAGTGGAAAACCTGGACCAAAGTGCAGGGAGTACACTAAGGATCTCCTCTCCAAAGGACTCTGGTTGTGCCCAGCTGGGAGCAGCCCTGCTGCTGCTATAGGCAGTCCTTGCAGAGTGCAACCTGCCCCTTGATATAGTCCCTGCAGGGGCAGATCCTTCTGTGGGCAGGGTGGGAGCCAGCACAGCTGAACAGTAGCAGGTCACCTTGGAAAACACAGTGCTTCCTCCTTCCATCAAAAGAGGGGACCAGGATATCGTTTGCAGACTCCATGGTGAGACATTCGATATTATACCTAAAAAGCAAAGCATGTCATCTGCATCACACCTGAGGTCATGGCAGTTTGGTACAGCTTTCAACCTTCCTCACTAAAAATAACAAACCCTGCTTTACTATGTCCTAAACTGAGTGCATTTGCAAGTGCAGCTTTCCAGAACATGACTTTTCTGCTGTACAGATTCTCTCTGCAGAGGGCAGTGCAGCCTTTACAGCTTTGCTGCTTCCTGAAGATTAACAAAAGAAGTTAAAGAGAAAAAAACTGCTTTTGACTATTGCCCAAAACCTAATATTTAAATACACCGTGGATTTTCAGTAGGACAGACTCAAAGAATCTGAAATCAGGAGATATTCTCTTTAATTTCAGGAAGTCTCTTCTCCAGGGAAGCCCCACAGAGGCAGCTGGAGGTGGGTGAGCTGGACTGTGGGGATAAGGGATGCTGCCCCTGGGCTACAGGGAACAGGACCTGCAGCTCCCAGGAACCAGCCAGCAGAAAATGAAAAATGCCAGTTGCCATTTGTGACCACAAAGCTTAAGCACCAGGGTAGCAATTCCAGCAAAACCTTGTTTTCACTTATTCTGGAAACATTGGTAACCTTCAGCATTTAACAGACGGGTTTTTTTCCACAGGATTATGATTTTGTCTAGACAGCTAGAAAAGAAAGTTTTTATATGAGCTGCTTTTGAGCTCCACTGGAAATTACAACTTTTCAAAGAAAATACAAACACCAAAATCTTCTCCAGTGTAATTTAGCAAAAAGTGGGGATGGAAAACCTGTAAAGCAGATACCCCAGCAGCCAATTTGCTGCTGGGGTTCTGAGGACTTTGTTTTCACTCTGAGAGGAACACAGACACATTTCCAAAGAGCATCCCAAAGCAGCATTCCTTTCCTTAATGCACAGCTGGTGAGTTTTACACATCTGCACTAACACCTCCAGCCAGAGCTGCTATCTCCCCACCTTCCCTTCTCACAGAACTTGTGCTTTAAATTCCAAGTGTGGCAAAAACCAGTGCAATAAAGAGACCAAACAACATACTTGTGCTAGAAATACTTACCTAAGCAGAGCTTTGTCCTTGTTAAGATGCTGGAAGAAGGAAGGCTCACAGATGAGCTGGCTTTCCTGACAAACTTGCTTACAGGATTTTCCAGGTTCAGCAATTTTGACTTGAAGGGCACTTAATGGGGGCCACATCACCTGCCCGTGACAGAAATCCTGCAGTGACAGATCATGTTTTGTTATGATGTGTTCAGACAACATTGCACAATACCCAGACTGTGTTTTAGCATTGGGCAACTCTCACCAAAAGGTGATCAAATAATTTGGGCCTGGTCCATCATGGTTTGCTTCTCTGGACAAAACCAAAACTTGTGTGAACTGATCCCCTCACTGTGACCCAAAGCCCCCAAATTCATTTACCAGTTCTCAATATCAGCTTGAGCTTTTTTCATTCTGTTTTGATTTCCTGTGCTGAAGGAGGAAGTTTTCATACTTCCAGGTCTAACCACAAATGGAATACTATACAATCATGAATCACAAAGTATCCTGAGTTGGAAGGGACCCACAAATTTCAAGGTGAGACCAAAGGAGGTGTCCTCCGTTATCTGTCTTTTCTTGCTCTTGGCTGAATGTTCTCACTCCCTTTGCCAAGCTCTGGGGCTGAGCTGAGCCAAGTCAGTTTTCTGAACTCACAGAGTCCTGCCCAAACATTTTCTGCTGGGTTATCAACTTCTCTGCTTGGCCACATCTTTCAAAGTCAGTATGTCTGTTCCCTCAGCCCAGCCTGCCTCCCCCAGCAGCTCCCAGACCTGCAGCAGGGAGTCCCTGCTGCTTTGGCCATGCTTGCCTGGCTGCTCCTTTGATGCCAGTGCCAAAACTGAAGCAATCCCTGCTCCCTCTGGTTCCCAGCCCCTGCTGGTGCCTCGCAGAGCAGACACAAGTGTGTGTGCAGCCACAGAGCAAACAGGAGCAGGGGTGGGCTCAGCAGGGATGCTGTGACCCAGCAGCCACACTGGGCAGCTGGCAGGGCCAGGGCTCTGCCAGGAGGGAGCAGCTTGGAGACCAGGCTGGTTTAAGGCAGCTGAAGGTGACACTGCAGGGTGTGCAGCCACAGCCCAGAGGTCTCACCTCAGACCATAGAGGCCTTCAGCCCAGCTGCTGGGTCTGAAGGGACAGGGAGGTCACCAAACCTTTCTTGTGAACATTGTCCTCCCTCCTGACCCTCTGCCAAGGCCCCAGAGGGGGAACTCTGGGCACCTTTAAATGCTGCAGTTCCACTGTCCACAGAGTGACCAGCTGCCCAGTGTATCTGGCCCATCTCTTCACACTAAACATCCCCTGAAGACTCCACTGTCATGGGCAACCACAAACCACTGAACCAGTGGTTTATTCCAGCATCTTTATTTAACCAATTATTATCTTACCATTATTTAACTTTATTTAACCATTATTATTTAACCAATTCTTTATTCCAGCATCTTTGTTCCCATTTCAAGCTTGTGCTGCTTTCTCTGTTCTTCCTGCCTTCACCACAAACTTATCAAAATAAGGTCTCAATCTCTATTTTTGCTTTTTATTTTTGGTTCATCTGACATGATAATTAGGCAAAGTGCTAAGTACATGCAGCTAAAAATTGTGCTCGAGCATCCTGGGAGCTGTGAAACACCACCAGCTTTTGACAATTAGTCAAAGCAATGAACCAAATTACAATATCCTGTGGTTTTCTGAGAAGCACAAGGGAGGGCTTAGCCCTTGGGGGTGGGCCAGAGGGAAGAGACAGGTTTCAGCCACAGGTGCCATCTCTTGTCTTTTTCTCTCTTACATTGAGCTCCATTTCTTCCTGATTGACAAAAACTCCCAATTCTAACTTGGGTAGAATAATCAAAAGCAGTGATACTTTTACAGGTTTTGTCATCAGTACAGAAGCAAAAAGCTTAAAGTGTTTATTGGCAGGAAAGTGGGAATAGCTCTGCTGTGTTAACTACCCTCCTGACCTGAAGCTGTGTTATTCTTTAGGACTGTCTTTAACAGCACCCACCTTCAAAAATACAAGGGCAGACAGATGTCCAGTGCCCTTGAAAGAAATGCTGGCAATTAAATGACATATCAGAGATAAAGGTTATTCCTATCTCTGCTCTGCAGCAGCCAGAACAAAAGGCAGAGCTGGCTGCTGCAACAGATCTGGCTTGGGCAGGAGTCCAAGCAAACACACAATTTCTAGAAACCAGGATCCCACGTAAATCCCTGCAGTTTATTACTCAACTGAACATCTTCTGCTGCTCTCAGCTGGAAGTAATGCCCAGGGACCAAAAGTCCTTTAAGTAACTGGGTTCCAAACCATTTAAATCTTTATTGATTGAAACTAAATACTTGAAAAATCTGCCCAGAGGCTGCAATTCTGCAAGGAGACTGCAATTCCATCAAAAAGTACCTCTGTATTTAAGTGATCCTTCTTGATCCAAAGCTTTTATGTGTGCACACAGCTAAGGAAGTCACATACACACTGAAAAATTGCTTGGCCTTTCTGCTTTCTTACAATGCCAAGGTCTGCACAGCTACTATTCCTACTTGGACAGCAGCAACACTGAGAAGCTTTAAAATGGAGATGGTCCTCCCTTTCCAACATAATCCAAGAGTCATCCAAAACAGAAGTTCATACCTGTTTTTCAATAAAGGCATTCATCCTCTGAAGCATTCCCTCACAGGTAAATTCATAGGGCAAATAAGGGTCAATCTGTGGAGACAGTGCGTTCAGGTTAGAGGGGTTTTTGTTTCAATCTCCTTCATTGTGTGCTCTGTGATGTAGCTTCTGGTCCAAATACTCCATTATAGCAACAAAAAGTACTAATAAACTCATTAAAAAATAATTTTACAAAACCATCAGCAGCTTTAGCTGATTTTTCTCCTTTTTAAAGGCAGTAATAATTGCTCTTTATGGAAACTCAGGGTACACTGCAAAGTGGCAGATGTAAGGCTAGTCTGAGACCCTCTGGGATTCCAGAGCTCCTGTTTTAACTAAGTTTCAGTTTTGAAGCTGAAGTGACAAAACAGAATGTGGTACCTTTGAAAATTCCTTCATACTCTTCCCCCCTTGAAGTGCCCTCATTGCCATTCCTCACTGTCAGTGCACAAGCACTTCTCTGGGAATCTCAAGGCTACAAACTCAGAGTGGAGCAGTGCAGAGCCTGCAATGCTCTAAGAATCAACAATGAAACTTCCTCACTGAATGCACAGAAAACACAGATTGCTGTATAATTCACATCTGAAATTCTCATTTCTATACAAATTCACTCATTTTTTTCAAGAACCTGCAATATCCAGTACTAAAACATGAGAATTTCAATACCATAGATATGCAGTACACATTTTTTCTTCAATATCCTACCAAAATGCAGCACTCATTAGACTAACATTAGGAAGCACTGTATGTGCAGTACACACTCCACACTCAAGTGCAAATTGACAGCAAATTGAAGACACATTTCTCACCTTTTGATTCAAAATGGATTTCACAGCCCTCTCAACCTCAGAGAGATCATTGATGTCCACAGTCCACACATGGGGTTTCCCAATGTAAACTTCAGCATAGGGATGCTGAGAGGTCAACTGAAAGAAGAAATTATATTGGTAAAAATTAATGTGTAAAGATATCTTTGCCTCTCACTCTCTTCATCAGACTTGGATTAATCAGCCTCATTCCTTCTGAGTTACTTTTCAGATTTTTCTCTTTAAATTTAGAGGGTGAATTTAGTTGGAAAACTGAAAATCAGATAACATAGATCACAAGTCAGATATGTGCACCTCTAATTTATGGCTTCAAGCCTCACCAAGACCCACATCACAGAAGACTTGATGTTTACTGCAATTACTTGCAGCACAGCCCTGCTTCCCCACAGCTCATTCACAGAGCCACCCTCCTTCTTCAGAACCTCTCACTGCCACAAGTCCTGCTTAGACCTGCATGGCTGGCTCCCAGAGATGTCATCCTCACCCTGCATCCTTCAAATGGCAAACATTTCCAGAGTTCTGTGAGCAACAGTGAAGAAAGAATAATTTTAAAAGCTAGGGATTAATTCTGACTCTCATGATTGAGAGAAGAGTAACATGACCTCACCAAGAGTGATAACCAATATTTTGCTCATCACTTGGTCAGAAAATAATATCAATGAATCCCCAAGAGGGTAACTAAGAAAAGCTGTATCAGAGTTGCTTTCAGAACTAGCAGGACAGCTCAATATGTATTTTTTGTGACTGGTCACCCAGGAGTGAGAACATGCACATGAACACACAAAAGGGAGCAAAAACTACAGAAGAGAGAAGTGGTTCACACCAGCCTCAGAAAAAAACCTGCATTTTCAATAAATACCAAAAAACCCCACAGGATAGGTTGTTTATAGGCAGTGTTTATACAGCTGCCAATTTATGCTGTAGTTAGGATAAAAAGACATTGCAGAAGATCCGAAGCAGGAAGCAGTGTCTGTGGGGAAGAACCTTCTCCTGCACTAGGAGATACACTGTACTTGATCTTTTCTTCTGTTCTGCCAGAAACTGTTGCATTCATGATTAAAAAAACAATTAAAAGTAGCCATTGCATTTTGCTTGTGGAGAATAGCAACTTGCAAAGGTTACTTTACAAAACCAAAAAGGCAGACTTCAAATTCTTGTATGGATAATCACGTCACAGAACTACACAAGCTCCTTTTGTTCTTTAGCACTTGAAGAATGGAGAGAAGCATTTAAGGGTTTTTTAATCCCAAAGAACCAGCACCTGGATTACTGGCAATTGGATCTAAATGCAGTTGTGAAGACCAGAGAAAATAGGTCAGCAGGGCATGTGAAGGCAGCAATGTATGGATATATATATGTGATATACTTTGGATTTGAGCAGCCAATAAGGATTATTTTTCCGTACAAGTCAGGTATACAGCTTTTCTGTTAGTGCTGACACATGCCAGCAGGATTTATCATGGCATTCCAAGCCTTGAAATTCCCACAAAGCTCTTAGATGGGTTCAGATTATTTACTGAGCCTGACCAGTTATGGTGTTTGGGCACAGAACAACTGGAAATGACACAAAAACTGAGGGACTCACAGAGGAAAAGTCTTGAAAGGTGT
This sequence comes from Molothrus aeneus, assembly GCF_037042795.1. Lineage (NCBI taxonomy): Eukaryota > Metazoa > Chordata > Aves > Passeriformes > Icteridae > Molothrus > Molothrus aeneus. The sequence continues at coordinate 32,128,763 of NC_089652.1, read as the reverse complement.
CAAGGAGAAATTTTAAACAGGTTTTTATTCCCTTATTGCTGTCTCCTTTGTTAGCAACACAGACTGAGAGAAGGGGCAAGCTTCAGCTTGTATAGGACATGAATTCAGTGTATAACAAGAAAGGCAATTACAGTTGTGGAACATAAAATTATAAAGAATTTTTTTATGCTCCTGGTTGAAAATGGGAAACTGTCTTCTGCTTATCAACCAGCTGGTGCTGCTCAGGACACAATTTAATGGCCCAAGCATAACCTGAATCATCTGCAGGTTACCTGAGAGCTTTCCCTTGATGTAAATACATAAAGAATATATGTACATGCAAGCCATGGCCACAGACATGAGAGCTGATGTCAGAAATGGCTCTGTGACTATTAAATGTTTACAAGTATAGGCTGAATTTTACCTACACTGAATAAATGAAAATATTCCAAAGTCAGTGCCAGGATGAAGGGTTAGTTTATTTAGTTTCAGTCTTCTCTCACTAGAGCCTAAACACACTGACTGTTCCAAAAGCTTGGAGTTTGGTTTTCCTGTTTTCTTCAAGAGTCAGTTCTGCAAAAGTCTTCAGCATTTAACCACAACCACGGTGGGTGACCATTAATACCTTAACTCAACGGTGCCTGAACAGGTCTTTTCCGAAGAAAAAAAAAATCCCAAAACACACATAACCACCCACAAATACCCTTTTCATAATTTGCTTAAACACCTATTTACTTCCTGCACAGTACACTGCAATGTCTGTTTCTTCAACAAAATCAAACCACTTTCAAATGATGTATCAAAACCACAGATCTGTTCCTGGGCAGAACATCAGGTTTCCAAAAGAAACTTCAGTTTATGATGTCTCAATAAGAAGTAGCAGAATGCACCTAAAACAAACCTAGAGGTAAAGACTGAAGTGTGCTAACAACACCATTTTAGTTTTCCTACAAAAATAAGAACTGATACTCCTATCAATGACTAAAGAAAAAAGCATTTGCATGCCTCTGGCAATAAACCTTGAACGTTAATGCAATTTCTCTTATACTCTGTTACTAAAAGGAAACCCACAAGCATTTTCAATAAAAAAATTATCAGTATTGATAGAGCTTACCTCTCGGAGTGTAGGTTTGCCTTTGAAAAAATCTGTGTTTTTGCTACTTTTTGGCGGGTTAAATCTTAAATTTAGGAAAGCACATCCATTGGCAATAGCCTCCAAGGGAGCTGGACCTTCATATGGAAATCCAAGACCAACAAACAGCTGAAAAATACAAAACAAAGGGTATTTTAATTTTTGTTATTCCCAAAAAAGCTAAGTGCTAGCGAAAAAGAAACAAAAAAACCACATTCTAAAGGTACCAGCCTGAAGAAAATGGGAGAAAATCAGCAGCTCACCACCTCCCACCCAAGCAGTAATGGAATGTCCTGTAAAAGACATTTGATAATCATCACCTGTAATAAGCCTAGCTGGTTTTTCATGGAGCTGAGGCAACAACAGACCTTTTTAGGGATTTTTTTGGGCAGGAGGAAAAATTGGTGTTTTGATTGGTGTTGAAGTGGAGCTGCTGGGGCTTTCCTACAGGCTCTAAAGCAGCAATCTCCAGGAACAGCTGCACCAGTGTTTTCCTGATTCCCAAACCAGCCAAGCCGCTGGCTTTGCCATCACAACACGCTCCTGGGACACTAATTAAGGCTCCTAATTAAAACGGTAGGTGGCAGCAAACAGCAGCTCACGACACTGGACGGAGGCAGCGAGAGCCTGCAGGGGCTTCAGAGGGTTCAACCTACAGAGGGTTCAGCGCCTCCAAGGGAAGCCAGAGCAAAAATCCATCCCAAAGCTTTTCCTCCACCAGCTGAGATTCCAGGTGCTCTAGAAAAGGCACTGCTCTGCTCCAGTGAAAATACATTAAATGGTTTTTTTTTTTGAGTTGTCTAAAAAAATCTTGACCCCCTTTCCTGCCCAAACATAATGAAACCTCCTGAATTAAATATAGGATTCTTCATCTTCATTTGAATGTTTGTGTATAATGGGAGAACTACAAGCTCTGAGTTGGAACAGCAATTTCTCAGTACTGCTGCATAACAATATGTATATATACCTATATATATATCTACTGCTTTTATCAGGAAAATAAAGCACAACCTTCATGAGAGTCATGCAATCAGGACACATATTCAAGGAGGTCAAGGCATACTATTCTGCATTAAATCTTGTGCAACACAGAAATGAATCCCAATAACAGAACATTCACAGCTGGAGGCTCTTCCTAGGAGCTGATGCTAACATGGATGCATAAACCTGTAGTCAGCCCTGCAGAGGCATTGCAGCATCAATCCTCCCCAGCCCATGGCAACAACGGTATAAATTCAGAGTTGGCTCATTTTAGAAAAGCAAGTTAACACTTCTCAGCATAGCTGGGGACATGCAATTTGTACTGCATGGAGCCGAATATTCTAATTTCAGTTCTCAATATTCAGGTTAAAGAAGTGGCAAAAAGTTTCTCAACTCTCTCACAGATTTAAATCTTACAGAAACTCTCTAGTGGCTGATAACAAAAAGATCTGGAAGCTATTTCTACTAAAGACAAGTTATATAAATTCTGGTTTTATATATGGCAAAAAATAAACCAGCTTTCAGTCAGAGAAATGCATGCTACATATAATCTCAAAAGAGGGAATTCACAAAAAGGTAATCTGTTGAAAACAATGAATTAAGGACATGAAACCATTTCATGCAGTCTGCACATAAAATATTATTTATTTACACTACTCCTTAGTTCAGGCAGAAAACCAGCAGAGAACCAGCAATTAAACCTATCTGAAGTATTAATTCTTCCTATGGTCCTGTGTTTGTCTGTTATGTAGGGAATGCTGGGTTGTTTGCTTAGTTTTGCACTTTTTTAATAAACTGCTGCTGTGCACTGCTGAGTTCTGTGTCTGACTGGTCCATTTATTTGGGAGGAAGCTCCATGGGAAAAGAAACATGGGTTTGTGTTTTGACAGCACTGAGAGCACTGCCATCACTTAATCTATAATAGATAGCTTACCACCTGTTTCCCATCCATTTTCCAACCTCACCTCTAAGCAGCACTGTTCCTTTGAAGGAAGAAAGAAGGATGTGTCTGATCCCTAGAAGAGGGGGTGTGTGTGTGTGTGTGTGTGCTGCCTGGTGGCCTGAGCCTGCAGCCTGGCTCACAGCTGCCTGCAGCCCCTCAAACCCTTCTTGCAGCCCTTCTATCACCCTCCAGCACATCATCATCAAACCAGCTGAAATGCCCAAACTCAGTCCAGACCCTTCTCCAGAAAGCTGTCCCTTATAAAGTGTCCTTGCCCATGGCAGGGAGTGGAAGTAGATGATCTTTAAGGTCCCTTTCAGCCCAAGTCTCTCTATGATTAACCTTCCTTGGTTAGGGAGTCAGCATTTTTGTCTGGTATAAAGAGCAAAACAGAAATATCTTACATGCCTCAAGAAAGTCACATTCATTATGATTAAAAGAGCAAGTATTAGAGTACACAGGCCTTTTCTGTAACTCATAATGCTCTCATTTGCTAATCCTTTGAATTACATGCAGTTTGTTATTTCCAGAAAGGCTAAAACAATCTGCCAAGGTACTTCCTAAGAGTATGCAGCAAATACTGCAAATCACTAACTGAAAAAGAAATGAAAAAAAGAAAAAAGCAGACATAACAGTAAACTATTTTCAGGTACCAGTGCAGCAAACATCATCCTCAATACAGATGAGGCTATGGGGAAAACACTCTGTCCCACAGAGTGAAAATTTACACCAGGCTGTGCCTCCCCTAATTTTGTGATGTGGCTGTTCACTGCTGCCTCCAACACTGCAGGTGCTGACTATGGCTCTTGGGGTAATTTCTCATCAGATGGAGGCCTGGTAACCCAGCCCACATGGGAAGGCACCTGCACCCTAGGGCTGAAGATCCATATTGCAAAACTCTAAATGTGACTGTGTTGGTAACACCACAGTGGGAACACCTGGCTAAAAAATATGAGTCCAGATCTCATTCTGTTAGCTGCAGCAGAACTGCTATGCAGAGGAGATGGCTTTATGCTTTACTGGTTGATTAGTGTTTGGAAAAAATTCATAATCTGTTTTTGAGCATTTTTCTCACCTTTCCAATGTTTCTGAAAGCAAAAGCCATTATTTTTCCTAGACAGCTCTAAGTGGGCACACGGCACAGCTGGCTGTGCACGCTGACACCCCACGGAACGTGGTGATTGCCAGAAGGAAGTTACACTGTAAAAGTCTATCTAAAAGAGATAACTGCCAAGAAAAACAGAAATAGAATGATCATGGAAACAGAAATGTGGGGTTGTTTTCTTTTTACCCTGTTCCTTTTTAGCAAGGTCTGCTGCCCCAGTGTGTCTGTGCCTGTAGGTCTGCATGGAGCAGAGAAGGGGATTTGTGTCTGCAACATCACTGGCTCAACTTGAGTAAAGTTGAAACCCTTAATAGTTTGGTTTTCATAACAAAGGCTCCTCAGGAACCTTCTCCACCTTTGTAATGAACTGAACCTCTGGTTTGGAATGTCAGATTTTTGAGCTGGCCACCCAGCATCACACCAACCACTCTTCTTGCTGTAATGTAAGGGGCTCTCTCACAGTGCAGTAGTTGAGACATCTCTGACACAAAAAGTGACTCACAACCCCTCTCATGAAAAGCAGTATGTTTTTTTGTTGGTTTTTTTTTGGTGGAGTTTACAGCACCACATCAGACTACTTACTATTAATATAAGTAAGTAAACAGTCCTCCTAAATTATAGCCAGACGTATAAAATAAGGAGTGAATGCTTTACTTCCCTGACTGTAATTATGACTAGCTGAATAGTTAAGAAAAAATTTCATATTCCAGAGAGCAAATGCTCTAGTTTCACGCAGAGGAGTGTTTATCTTCTCCTCTCCCTTTTCTAGCATTACTGCACTTTATTCAATTTATTCTGTCAGGTTGTAGGTTTATCACCACTTTAATATGCCTCCTTATTCAACTTCTATATTCTCTTCTAAACTCCAGAAAGAGGAGCATAGCAAAGGTTAACTATCTTGCTATATTCTTCTCATCAATACAAAATACTTTCTGCAAAAGTCAATCCTTTTGTGATTCAAAAAACTTGAGAATAGAATCACTAGGTAAATATCTTTTCAGCTGATGAGGTATAAATATATATTCCTTCATAAAAGGCAATATGAAAAAGTTTGTTTGCCTGTGTCTGCATAAGGCTGTTGCTCCTACTTTTATTAATCATACAGAAATCGCAAAACCCGCTTAGGAAAAGAATTTGAACTCTCTGAAAAATTCACAGTGACTTGAAGGAAAAAGTTGCATCTGAAACTTTCTCAAAAGGAGAAATACTTCTCAAGAATTCAACACTGGTTCCTCCAAGAGAGCCTGGTCCAACTCCTCCAGCTGCCCACTTGGCAGGCAGCCCTGGGAGTTGGCAGGAAGGCTGCCAGCTCGCCTACCCCATTCTCCTCCAGCGTGATGAATGGCTTCACATCTTCTCATTAGGAGCTGCAGACATGGCTCATTTTTGTCATGCTCCACACAGCTGAAGCAGCCATGATGAATCTCAAACAGCCCCTCCTGCCTGCAGAGCTCCCTCCCTCTGAAATGTGCTGCTTTACAGCACACACAGAAGGAGATGGCAGCTGCACAGTGCCCAGAATAACTGTGTCCTACCATCTACTGGAGGGACCAAAGACATTTTGGGAATGCAAAGCTCTGATTAAGAATCACAGGACTGCGCCCTCACCTCCTGGTATTTTGCTGTCTAAGGACAAAGTGAAGCAGTGCAGCATAAGCTGGCACTTCTGACTAGGCTGAACCATGTGATTTGTTAAATTATTATTTAGCTCTCCCTTTCTGAAAGCCAGAACACTTGTCAGCTGACCTAACAAAAACCTGCTAACACAGTGCTGAAATCACAACCAATGACAAACCCATGGTCTCAACACATCTGAAGGTTTCTGGAAGTTTAAGGACAAAGGCTGCTGTCTCCCCATGATGCTCCAGATGAGTATTGCACCCAACCCAAAGTTATGGCCCTGATTATTCACACACCTGCAGCACAGGCACAATCTGGTGACAAAACCCCATAACTAAATTAATCAGGGGACTCTGACCATGCTGCCTGGTGAATAAAGTGATTATGACTAAAAAGTGTCCTTGAACTTCACGGCATGCATGTGCACACACACACACATGGGGTTCCTCCAGGCACAAAGCTCCTGTTCAAGTCACCTTGATTTTTGTGAGAAACCTGCACTT